>NC_092423.1:121034743-121294743 GCF_036169615.1 Heliangelus exortis
AGCAAACTACAAAAAACCCCAACCATGCCATGTTGGTAATAATAATACTTTAAAGCTGAGCTTTGCATTTTTGTTTTTGGAATGTTAAATCTGAAAATTTTTGACAATAACACTGATACCTTGATGTAGGAGTCCTATTGTGGATCATAATATATCTGCTGTGAATAACCCTACTTTCTTATAAAATTTAAACAAGATTACATAATGTTGTTCCAGATGAAAATATATAGGATTGATACTCATCCATGGTGGAAGCTCTGCATATTTTGTATCCCCTTAAAGTTGCTGTGAAATGATAGAAGCTAGAAATTGGAAGGATTTGTTAAAACAACTAGCACGGTCCCCTCTCACCCAAAATTGTTCCCTATAGTGTAGTTTTGTCCAGTTTAGTTTTAAGTGGCTCAAGCAACAGGTCTCCTAAAAACTCCCTTGAGATGATGCTTTACAGGGTATTGAATCTTACTGCTGCAAAAATTGCTCTGTATTCTTCAGCCTACATGTTCCTTATTATTTAAGGTAAGAGTTCTGCAAATAGAGATAAGAAAATATTTGGAGGGGGAAGCGGATAGTTGTCAAGATAAGTCAACTTTCCTTTACAGAATGTCATTTATGAATGCCTACACATCCTTGAAAATTAAAGTGATATAAAAAGTGATATAAAAAGATACCACTGAAAATGAGGACATATGCTAACTGCTGTTAGTACAGCTAAGTGGTAGGCTACTGGCATAACAATTTTACTTTTAATTTATGTGCAGATTAAGAACTCTGGAAAGATTATCTCATTTCCCTTTTCGTAGTTAAGCTTTTTAAAGAACTTTAAACCAAATCAGCTAACTTTGAATAATGACAATAAAACACTATAGTACTTCCATAAATCATACAAAAATGATACTCTCATGTAAACTCATTTTTTTTTCCTTTGTATTAGTCCCATTCTTGTTGTACCCAATGAGATGATACTGTTGTGGCCACTCTGAAGAAACCTATCTTCTCACAATTTTTCTGATCAGGTGAGAAGTAAAATACTTTTTTCAGGTCAATAATACTAGAACATGTTTCAGTAATGTTGATGTGAGTACTGATAGGAATAGCATATTTTCATGGCCCAGAATGTTCTTGTTTGTCAGGGTTCTCTGGAAAGTTCACTAAAAGGTGTGATATCAAGCAATGCTAAGTAAACTATAGGAGTCTTTTTTTTTAAATTTTTTTCCCAAGTTCTTAGTGGCATAGTACTAAAGCAAATATAACCCAAAATATAATTAAAGGAAATAAATTATTTAAATAAATAATAGGACCTCCCCACAAATAAACAAACAAACAAACAAATAAACAAAACCAACAACAAATAAAACTGCCCAGGTCTGGACTAATAGACAGCTACAGTTGTAACTCTGCAAACACCTTGCAGGCAGGGAAGGTCTTAGGGTGGTGTTTGAAAAACAGGCAGAAATGAAATGACTGGGATTTTAGAAGAAAGCCAGTTCAACACTGTAGGAACCATTAAAGCAAAAATTAGATCGCCTGCTGGCTTGCAGTCTGATGGAGAAAGTCCTTCAATAGTGGATGATTTGTAAGCACACATTCTTATTTCAAACAGGAGGCTCCTTGCTCCCTGCTGTTAGAATTGAGTTTAATATTCATAGACACATCTACAAGCTATTTACTCTGACAAAAGTGATAGGTTTTGTTGTTTAGTGCTCCTGCACAATGTGATGGGACTCCTTTGTGCTGAGAACCCCTCTCTCACAACTCACATATTACCAGGACTTGAGCAAGAGCAGTCAAGATTGGTGTTTTGATTGAACAGCATCTTCCCAAAGAAAATCAGAGAACTGGGAGTGAGTGGGATAGGGGCCTCCTGGGACTCTTTTCCAAACCTTACCGGTTCTTGAGTGCACCTCACCTAGCATTTACAGAAACTCTGTGGCTTACACAACTTTCTACAAAGAAAGACATAGCTATGGTCATTTCGGGGATCTCATGTCACATTTAGGAGAGCAAGGGTCTTACAGCTGATGAGCTGGCCAAAAATCAGTATGGGCAAAATTGTCCTCTGTTTTTGAATTCCCCTCTTGTTTGCAAAGTTTTGCTATATTGTATAAAACAGCTGCTCTGACTTTCTTTTACCCTCCCCCTATATATAATATGCATTTCAGCGAGGCAGTTTATATCACTTTAGAACCTGCTAGGGTGAAAAACACTATGTACATTTTAAATTAATTATCTACACCATTTCTTTTGGTTTTTTAATTTTGTTTTTTATTTGTTTGTTTTTGTTTTTGTTGTGTTTCCCCAGAAAAAATAGACCTGATTTTATTTTTTTCATGGCTATTAATTGCTATAACTGCTATTTTATTTCTTATACATATTCATCAAGTAGTCATGCACACTGTCTGATGTGATGACCTTGTTAAAACTGCATAAAAATCACCTGATCAAGTTGCTTAGGATTTTTATCAGAGTAACTTCATCTCAATGAGACAGGAATTGTTCTAGAACAGATTGTGTGAAAAGGGTGTGGTGAGATGCCCTATTTTTTGTTAAAAAAAAAAAATTTCTAATCCATTATTTAAGTGATCATTTACTATGAAGCAGTTAATTCAATGATGAGATATTAGAGCTCACTGCCTTGAAACATTGTTTCGTTTACTTCATCTGAAGACATACCAGAAATTTAAACAATAATTACCTGTTGAAGAAAGTCCACCTAGAAAATACTTTAAGTCCTTCCTTCCTTCCTTCCTTCCTTCCTTCCTTCCTTCCTTCCTTCCTTCCTTCCTTCCTTCCTTCCTTCCTTCCTTCCTTCCTTCCTTCCTTCCTTCCTTCCTTCCTTCCTTCCTTCCTTCCTTCCTTCCTTCCTTCCTTCCTTCCTTCCTTCCTTCCTTCCTTCCTTCCTTCCTTCCTTCCTTCCTTCCTTCCTTCCTTCCTTCCTTCCTTCCTTCCTTCCTTCCTTCCTTCCTTCCTTCCTTCCTTCCTTCCTTCCTTCCTTCCTTCCTTCCTTCCTTCCTTCCTTCCTTCCTTCCTTCCTTCCTTCCTTCCTTCCTTCCTTCCTTCCTTCCTTCCTTCCTTCCTTCCTTCCTTCCTTCCTTCCTTCCCTCATTCTGTCTCTCATTATGTTCCTCTTTTCTCTTTTCCTATTACCTCTCTGTCTTCCTTTTTCAGTTGTAAGACAAATTTGTTGTAGACAAATACCTGCAAACCTACTTTTCTCCTTTATTTCTAATGGATCTGTTCATATTTCCTTCTGCTGCAAGAGACCATATTCCCTAGGATACAGGTATTTCTCATGTTGCTCTAGTTGGACAGACTGGAAGGGATGGTCTTTTGCACCTCTCTAAATTTCAGGCAGAGGAATTGGAGAAATGATTGTGTGTGTCTGTGTGAAACTCACCACTCCCTATGGCCATTGATCCTGTGAAAGAGAGGGGAGAAAACAGATTTAACTGGGATTTGTAGACTGGGAATCCCAAGTCTGTAACTCATAGACAGTTATGACCAGAGAGGCCTACTTTTTACATTACACAGGCCATAAAACTTCTCCTAGTCTTTCATACAATGCAGAAACTCTTGCCTGTAGCCAAAATGAACATTATTGAACTCAGTAACATGTGCATTCCTCCTGCCAGTGAGTGCAGAGTCTGCATCTCTAACTGCCCCAGGTCTCTTACAGGCTGTTCACAGTAATTTCATTCGGGTCTGTCACACAAGGTTGAGCAGCAAATACTTGCTGCATCCATTATTGATAAGACTTGGAGGAGCATTAGATAATGTGTTACTTAATGTATTTATTGGAGGTGACTTCAGATGGATGATGACTTCAGATGGATGAAGGACTGCACAGCACTCAGCAAATCAACACATATTTCTGTGTTTACTTCTGTGCATGCATGAAAGTCAGGATGAGTCAGCTGCAACATAAACTGTTGACACAGCAGCTCTTCAACACAGTTTGTCTGCCATTCAGAAGGTGTCATACTTGAAAGCATTCAAGAAAATTGAAAATAGTTATCTATGCCATCTAAGCAGCTTAGGAGTATTTTTTTAAAAAAAAGAACCCCCAAAATTTCAGACTAAGAACTCTGATGACTCCATTTTTTTCCCTTTATGTATTAAAACACAGGATAGTTTGTAATGAAAGCTAGCCCACCCCTACCCCTTCCAAATGAATAAAATGATGTGGAAATGCTTCTGACCCTGAACTGCATCTCCCAAACGCTAGGCCTTCTAATGAAATCAATTAAAGCAAAGTCAGGCCCCAAAGACAGTCAAGGGTAATAATATTCACCAGATAGGCACTATATTCCTAATCATCATAATGCAATTGTCATAGCTGGAACAATTATAGGTGATTGATACTGCATGATAGATTGAGTCATGAATCACAGTAAATGGAAGAAAATCTTACTGAGGTAAATAAACATTAAAAGCCTTGTGGTATTTAGTGATGTATCACAAAATACTTTGAAGTTGAGATAAGGTGATCCAATACTTCGGATGTGATGGTGCAGCAAGATCTCTTTCACAATGATTGTACTCAGGAGAAAATGGCTTGCTGCATATGGTTCTGGCCAGCAAAAGACCACTGTTTTTCAAGAGTCAACATTAAAACTGGGTAAGATGTGGTCTCTTGTTAGACAGGAACTCCATACCATGTCATATATGTGCCAGATTTGTTATGCCACAGTTCTCAGCCAGAAAAAAGCCAGTAGCTAAATGACAGATTCTCCAGTGTAGTTCTGAACTTTTTCCTGGTCTTGACCTCTTCAGCCTTTTCAGGGCTTCTGCAAGATGTTTTAGAGAGCGAGCTCAGACATTATGTATTTTTCCTGGAATGGCTCCCATTTCACTTATCATTTTTAATGTTGTTGTCCCAGTTACTAAGTAACATAAAGTTGCTATACACATCTTTCCCTTTAAATGCTAGTCCTCAGTTATACTTGATATTTTAAAGCACCCAGTCAATTCATTTAGGTACATAGAAGGATCAGAGAAACAACATGTTTTATTGGCTGAAATATTGAAGTGCTTTAACCTCAACAAGCTGTAGCTCCATTCAGTGTAGAGTGCTTATTTGTAAGTCAGTGTTGCAGTCTGATTTCCATGCTAAATAAAAAAATTACTAAAGCTAAAAGGTATATTTTGGAGATACTAAACTTATGAACTAATCCAATTCCACAGAGGATGAGAACTTTTCAGAAGGGATGTGGTCAGATCCTGTTTCAGCTGATGGAAATATAAGTAGCTTCCTTACATTTAAAGCAGTGACATATTTTGTTCCTTGGTTCAGAATTACAGACTCCCACATTTATAATACTTATTTTAGGCTTGCATAGCTCAGCTTTGAGTCACTGGTCAACTCATTATCATTATGCATTTATTGTTGAAGTGCTATCTGTTTGCTCTGCACTCTACAAGAACTAATCCCTCAAGGAAAACTTTTAATTCCCACAGAAGTATCTTCAGAGTCATTTATAAACTTGGAGTAACTCCTGCATACTTGTCCTTTTATCTCTTTTCTCAAGTGACACAAAAGTAATAATGGGAATATCTAACATGCTAAAATGTGTACTGTCAGATCCTAACAGCATCACCCCCTTCCTCCATCCTGTCTTTGTTAAGCCAAGGTAATTAGTTTTTCTCATGGCTGATAATTAAAGCCAGATCTCATAGACCTACACACTTTGGGAAAGAAGATTAATGATAGGCTCTCTGGTTTTGTGTCTCACAAGGGTGGGGAAATCATAACGAGGAGGAGGAGGAATGTGGAGGAAAGAAGTGTAGTTTTCTGCATGGTAATAGGAGAAAATGGCAAACACACGACTTCTGGGAAGTGAAGAAATTAGCTTAATGGCTTTCCAAATCATCGTCTTCCCCCTTTTTGGGTGAAGTTTGCTTGCACTACATTTCCCATGCCTCTATGTTGAGTGCACCGGGAAGGATTGTGATAATTTTCTTCTCACTGTGAAGTGCAAATAGAAGAGTTTGGAGGTGACAGGTACTTTGGTGTGACTGAGTGTGGTTCAGTTCTGCCTGATGAGCTGATGAGCTGTGAGTGAGGCTGTGTATGAGGTATGTCCAAGGCAAGGGCCGACAACCAGTGGTGTATGCTGCTTATTTATTGCTTTATTTTAGAACCTCAAAGATAGATTGGAAAATCTGTGTCCTAAGGCACTAACTGATACTTTGGTTCTGGACTTCTTATTGTTTTTCTTTAAATAAGTGCATAGGACTTGCTAAAAAAGTTATCATGCAGTGGTTTGGGTTGTGAGGGACCTTCAGGATCACAACCCCCTTCCATGGGCAGGGACACGTCCACTAAATCAGATTGCTCAAGGACCCATCCAATCTGGCCTTGAACACTTCCAGAGGCAGCCACAGCTTCCTTGGGCAAACCGTTCCTGTGTCTCACCACTCCCAAATTAAAAAAAAATATTTTGAGAACACGGGAAAATCTTTGAATCAAACTATTTGGGACAACAAGTAAAAAAAATCTGATTTAGTTATCCAAGTATATTCATGTATCAGGTCTCTTAAATCCAGTGGAGTTATATTTAAGTCACTGCTGAGTAGCTGACCTTGGAATCTAACCCAAAGTGCATTTATCTACATCCCATGTCCAATAACAGATCATAAGTGCTTGAATGCAGGATCACTGTTCCCTTTCAGCTGCTGCTGTTATTATTTATGTATTGTAGAACTGTAACACCACAGGGGCCCCAATCTAATTAGGATCCCATTTTACTTTGGAAGAAACATAAATCTATTGTCCAAGAAGGAGTTCACTCTAACCTAGAGAGACAGGTGAATTATATTTTGGAGGGAGAAAACAAAGGTCAAGCAAAGAAGACATACACGAAAGAAACCCCAAACTTTTATTCAAGCAAAGTAATCTCAGAAATGCGCAGTGAAGTATTGCTCCATTCTACACCTGCATTAGGATCCCTGTTATAAATAGATTTACAATTGACCTAAAAGAAAAATCAGTGAGTGTTTCAGACAATAAACAGAAAAGGAAAGCAAGCCATACAACACTAATAAGTTCGTGTGTCTGCATAAGACAACAAGCTGAATGGTTTGTTGGTCCTAACTCATAGAGGACTCGAATAGTCTTTGGGAAAAAAAAAAAAAAAAAAAAAAAAAAAAAAGATATTTGTCTGATTTAAACAGCTAAAATAAGCAGTCCTGGGATAGTTACTTCTGTTCCAGGCCATATGTATTCTATATGAACTACCCCTAAGCATTATTCAACAATGACAGAGTTAATTTTAAAATAATATGGAAGTTATCCCATCAGGTTCTCTAGTTACCTAGGAACTTCTTCCATGTCCACAAACACAAATTAATAGAAAAATTACAGAGTTGGATCCCAGCCACAGGAATCTGTTCCCCTGCCTCTTCTCTCTAACATGAGTCAGTTTTGTACATGAATTTTTACCAGGTGTGGAAATGTGTGTACCACTGAGATTCTGTAAAACTCCTGATTCAATTGAGCTTTAAGTGTCTGGACACCAAGTATTTTAACTTCGGTTTACTGACTCACTGCTTTTTAAGGAGAATTAGGTGATCTAGGCTCTGCCTAGTAGGCCATGTGTGTTGACTTTCCAGTAATATTTTCCCCCTAATTTCTCTCCAACAATTTATAACAGCATCTGTGCTTCATCTTGTTACTTATTTGGTTCACATTCTTCAAAGTGAGCTGCAAGTTTTCAGCAACAACTTGTATGCCTCAGACCTTGGAATGACAGAAAATAAAGGACATTCACAAAGAACATCTACACAAGCTTTCATGTATTTGCACACACATACATACCAGCTCAGGAGTAAAAGAAGGCCTACCTCTTTAGATCATCTGCTGATAAAAAAAAAAAAAAAAAAGGCCTGTTATCCACTCTCAAAATTGTAAGGGGCAGCAGAATGGGAAAATGGTGCATTCTGGTACATTTGAAAGAGCTATCGTGCAAATTAAACCCTGTCTGAATCTGAAGCAAGCTTTGGATACCAAGGCTTCCTGGAAAGAAGTTCCCTGTGAACATAACAGAACTGTGAAAAAGCTTATTGAAAACTGATAGAGTTGCCAGACCCAAATGATTCAAGTATTAATAAAGCAAAGACAGGCTTAGAATTTCTCTCACCTGATAGTGCTGGCTTTTGTGTTCACCTTCCTACAGCTTTCCGTATTCCTAACTGTTGTGATGTCTTGTGCAGTTTCCAGAAATCATGATTAATGACATAGGCTGGAATTGCTGAGAAATAGCCAAAGTTCAGAATTACAGCCCATGGGTTGATATGAGTCTAATTAGCATTTTAAAGGCTTCGAAACAGGAAAAATTTACAGTCACCCCAGGGAACGGAAGAAGGACTGAATGTTTTCTGAAGGAACTTGTCATGTATGTGTGGGACATGAAGAACTGTCAGAACAGACTTTATGCTCAAGAAACAGTGTGGGAAAAGTTCAAAGGCTCATTTGGACCTGTGCATCTCATGAGAAACAACTGAGACTATAAAGATGAATGTATCGACTGGCAAGAGAAATAATATAAGTACAAATTTTCAGTGGTTAGAGCTGAGCCAGAAATTAAGAACTGCTGTAGTATAAGCCTGAGCATCTGTGATTGTTCGTATACAAGTTACTATCATAAATATGCTAGCATCTTGACTCAACTAAAAGGTAAGTAAATATGTGTTTAAAACACATTTGGCACAAGAATTCCTGACATAGATTTCTGTCCACACTTCCTCTGATTTCTAAGTTACTCTCCCGATTTTCCCAGTAATTGGATGCCCTAAAATACAGAGCATGTTGTTTCCTTTCTGTCAGGCTTTTGTAGATTGCTGTTGCAGAAAGAACAAAGAATTTTGATCACTAGTGATAGGAAGGAAGAGAAGTGTTAATACTCAGTCCTGGTCAGCCTGACCACAAAGTAAACAGAAATGTACATTTTTGTCAAGAGGATGCAATTCAGATTCCCTCCATGGACAGAAATAAGGCAAAGCTTAGGGAAAAAAAGAGAAGGAATAAATGGTTACAAATTTTCCAACTCCTTTTTCAAGTCTGACAGAGCTCATCAATACATTTCCCTGACTAAAGACCATGTTCAAAACTAATGTGTTAGCATTTAGCTCTGAACTTTTTGCATGTGTGTAACTGATCTTTTTACAAGATGGGACCCACATTCTTCAAGTTAAATAAACATAATGAACAGGTACAAGTTATATCCTAAAAGCATAAGCTTTCTTCATGCTTTTTAAATGTTAGGGGGATAAAGTGGATTTGGGAGCTTTTAATCACCTTTGTTACAAGCTGGTCTCTTCAAGGGACTTCCAGAGCAAAGCAAGCCACAGACTGATTGATCATTTTTAAAGGGATTCCATTGGCCACACATGCACTCAAAGCAAAGTCTTTTATATTTCCTGTGACAAAAATAATCGTGGTTAGGTTCACAAGGTGAATATAGAAAAAACCCGAGAGAATGGGAACTAGAAGAAACTTGTAATTCCCATTTTCAGGGGTACCATACAAAGTGTTTCCCACATTCAGACATATAGGAACTCCTCTCCCACAAAAATAAATCAGTAAACAAACACTCTTCTTTTCCCAAGGGACACGAAACAACTAGAAGAGTCAGAAATGTTGGACAATCCTAAGTAAGAGAACTCTGAGAAACAAAATAAAAAACCCAAAAAAAACAGTCTCAAAAAGCTCTATGTGCAATCTGAATCAGCTAAAATCAGCTAAATCAGTAAAATATTGTATTTGTTGCTTACTGCAATACTCTGTCTTTGAAAAGGCAATAACAATAAAGAAATTTACAGTTCTTTAAACACTGTGGACAGGCTTTGCTAAGCTGCAGTGCCTAGGTTACTGATAAAACAAATTAGCATCACAGGAAGAATAGGACAAGATAGTGCTATGACAGAAATAATATAAGGAATAATAAGAACCCAGGTGTACATAATTAAGATTGTAATTCAAGCAAAGGGTTCTGGTGACATCATTTATCAATGTCACTACAAACCCTCAATGGAATTACAGCTTTGTATGTAGAATTCAGATATACGCGATTTGTTAGAATACATGAGGAATGTTTCTATTAAAAGTAGACAGACAATATGTTAACCTCAAGTAGTGGTGGTGACAGGATGAGATAGAAGAGCTTTTTCCTATTCTAGCAAAGGAAGAAAGATCAAACATTCAAGTATTTCTAAGGTATTTGGTAATTAATTAATATAAAACACTGACTAGAGATTTTTTCTCCTCTCCCCAAAAGAAGCAGAAAAAGTTTCAGTTCTAGTGCAAAAAATTGTTTGCTGTAAAAGTTGACAAAGCAACATCCAAAACTACTGATTTGTCCATCTCACTGTATATCACAAACTTACACTTAATGAAAATTTTTTCCATTAAAAGGATCATATGAAATATTTACAATTAAGCTCACAGTAAGACTATTATTAAATCATTAATTGCAAGCTAACTCATTTTTAGGAGAAAAAAAGCATCATCATTGATGCTTTAAATACATGTGCTGAAAGGAGACGATTCTCATTACTCTTTGTGAATATCAGATTTTGTTTATTCTTATAAGCAGAATATTTTTATGAAAATAAATATGAAACAGAAGCCCCACAGCCTGTGTGAATTTTAAGGGACTTAATTGAACTTAAAAGGCTAACTGATGTAAAGCCACATTCTTAAATTAGACATCTGAATATAATTTCAGCACCAAACTACTTGTTACTCAGTCACTCCATGTATTCTTCAGCCTCACGCAGATGCCCACAACCCTTATGAAATAAATGTGAATAATATCTTGAGAAAACAACCTTCAGTAAATAGTGATACCATCCAGAAACACAGTGCAGAATGATGTGAGGCTTGACTAGTGACCGATTACAGAAAAAGATACTGATCAATATAGTGAGAAAAGGGCTTCCTTTGACTTGATTAAACTTGATAAATCTGACCTAAATAAAATCTTTACAAGAACTCACAAAACTCTTTAGTGTGCTGGGTGCATTTCTATTTTTTGTTCGCTTTCTGAAGGACTCTAATTCAGGGCCATAAAGACCATACCTTATGAAGTGTCCAGCAAAACTTGTCATGCTTTTGAATACAATCTGTGAAATGTTTGTTTATGGATTCTATGTAGACACTGATAATATCATCAAATTTCAAATTTGGTATTTGTAGACTGCAATACTATCTCAAAAGATAATGCATTCTCTTAAACTTTCAGGAAATGCTTGCTAGTGTTATAAAGCTGTGGGCTTTTTTATTCTTTGATATTGAAGTAAATAACTTCTGTGAAAACCGAAATGTATAAAGACGTAGAAGCTTGTGCAATTACAACACTTCTAGTCCAAGTTCACAAGTCTTGAAAGTTTTGTTCTGTCTATGATACGTGGAGAAAATGGCTTGAACAGTAGCAGTTTTGACCTTGAGTAACGTAATTTGGAAAAGAAATTTGGGCAAAATAGCTCAGTGTAGGAGTTCTCATCAAGGATTAATGCGCAGGATCAATATGAACTTTTTATAGCAGACTATTTTTGAAAGAGGACAACAAAAGGTTAGAATACTTTAAAACTTGAAAAAGCAAACTAGTATGACTTAAAATGGGTAGTACAGGAATGAAAATGTAAAAGGCAGAGATCTTGATTTCATGCCAGCATTTAGTAATGTAACTAAAATATAGAGAAAACTAACTTTAAAATTGTATTTTTGTATCTTTTTGTAACTGCAGCTGAGCTTATTAGCATTAACCACCTTGTCTTTTCATCTCTTCATGGTGGTAGTGAACGAAAAACACTCATGGATACACTTGACCATTTTTTGCCACATATTTTGTCATTTCTACAAGGTCAAAATTGCATATTAACATTCCTCTTTATTTCAAATTTTAAAGCTTTAATTACCTCCTAAACATGAGTTACATAAAGCCCATAAACATAGCTCTTCTTTAAGTTGCTGTTCACACAAATCCCACTCTTGAACCATAATTACTCCTGGAACAGGGAATCAGGGCCTTTAACACCCTTGTAATTGGCAACAGATATTTATGCATGTCCTTATATTACCTTCCAGAAGGAACTAAAGGACAGATTGAGCCTACTTACCTCAGATTCTTTCTAATGCTTGCTGTCCCCATCGCTGACTCCTTTCCCCTTTTCTCTCCCTTAACTACAAACCAAATTCAGCTGTGGTTTCTTAGCACAAATCAAACCTGACATTTTTCTCCATCATCATCCAGCAGACTCCCAAGAGCTTGCTCCTTACCCATCGGTGTTCAGCAAAGTCTGAGACCTGGAGGAAGCTCCATGAGCACCGGATGTGTTTATGAGGTTCAGCAGGTATCTCCAGCCACCTCTACCCATTCTAGCACTCCCACGTGTGACAGATTCTAGTACATTTCAATCCATTTCAGACTTTGTTAAAATGCTGGACAAGGCTTTGCAGGTGACACTAAATATCTTTTACGAAACTTTGTAACAATTTTATGCAAAATTAAAAACCTTTCTAATATGGGGATTTAATTCCAACTTTTAAAACTTTCTGTTTCTCATACTTGTTAAAGCAAATCTTCAACTTTCCTCTTCTAATGCTTCTCCAGCCTTCACCAGTGGTCTGCAGAAGCAGAAGCAGAAGCAGAGCAGGCCAATTAAGTTCCTGAAAAATGGCAAGCAGCATTCTCAGATAATCTGTCTTCTTGAGATCTTCCTCTCCTCCTTCCCTTCCTTTGTCTTTTTTCCTGAGGATGAGGCAATGACATCAAATTCTTAATTCTATTAAATACAGGGGAAAAAAAAATTATTTGTAAGGCATTGGTCTCTCAGCCCTGAAATTTCAGTTCTTTTTTGTTCTCCTTTTCCTCAATCATTTTTTCATTTTTGCCTTTTGCAATTTCTGCCTTTTCCATTTACCAGATGCCTGTTCCTGTACTCAAATATTTGGTACTTCAGCTGTCTGGATTATTTCTTGTCTTCCCTCCCCTAGAAGACAGATGAAGATGCCTCAGGTGATGGAGGGAGACCCTCTTTCTCCAAACTTCTCCATTCAGGTTTGGAACTTAACTGAGGTTTAGTGATATTTTCAATAATGGCCAGTTCATATTCTGTTTCCAAATGTGAGCTCTGCTTTCAACAGTGGAATAATAAAGATGTAGTGCTTAATAATGAAGAACAGCATTTTTTGTTTTAGAAAACAAGCCTCTCAGCATCAGTGGTGTTATTCATGAATAACACCTTGTGCATATGCATTATGAGACAGTGCTTAATTGAATGATTGCATAATATGTTGTTCCACAGAACAAAATATGAAATATTCATTAGGCCAGAGAGAGAGTTAGAATGCCTGGTAGTTAAGTCACTCACCAGGGAAATCCAACTCCTATTCCTTGATCCAAGTGAATATGTCAGTATTTTATACAAAAAGGCTTTAAAAGCAACTAGGAATTTTATCCCAAAATATACTATACCTTCATGGCTACTCTGCTGTCCCAACAGGCAGAAGAATGCTCTGAGTGGGGCATGGAGAGACACAGTTAAATGCAGATCACCCACACCCTTTTATGTAGTTAAAAAAGTCAGATGCTCTAACCTCTAGGCAGCTGGATTTAATGGAAAAAAAGAAAAAAAAAAATCCCTACAGACTTTATTTTTCAGGAAATGGTTGACTTGGTATAGGTGCCTCATTCAGGAAAGGGTTTCCAGATGTGACTCCAGAATAGGAGGAAGCACTTTATTGCAGTCTAAATTCATACTCAGTTAAGTCCCTCTGAGGGACATGATGTAGGCAACATGCATATATCCTTAGCTTTAAGTGGAGGTCTCTCAACTCACTTTTACCTGCTTTGAGTCAACTGCTAAGAACCCAGCTCACATCATGCCTTGCATATGGAAACTGGGGAATAAAAACTGGTAGAGTATAAAAAATGTTGCAATAGTCTGTATTTCAACACTTAAGTGGTGTTGCAGATTTAGCCTTTGCCAATCTGTAAGGTGGAAAGATCTTCAGGAAACATGTTCAAGTAAAGTAATACTTAATATAATACCCTCAAATAAATAAAATTTATCTCATAATATTTGCATCTGTTGGAATCATAAGAAAACATAGAAACAATAGCAGAGCAGAAGCTCAAAGTAGATAAAATTAGTAAGAAAATAATACCTTAAAAATAAAATTAATTAAATAATAATTTCCATCTCAGAGAACAGTTGGCTCGGTCAAAAGATATGTATGTATTTTATGAGTTTCTAGTAAAAAATTAAAAAATGCCTTCTGATTTGTGCAGGGTGTCAGAGAGACATTCTGGTGTTTATTTTTGCATTTATTTTGGGGGGGGGGAAGGGGGGAAATAAAAGATTGCAGGACTGGGGAAATATAACACTCAAGGGAGACAGAATCAGTCAGAATAAATAAATATGCCCAAAACAATAACAGAAGCAAATGTGGCACCAAGTATCAATGATAGACAAAGAATACATTAATTCAGTATTGCAAATTACTTTTGCTTAAGGCAGATGTACTTGGTATACCCTCTTAATTATTGCTCTTCTCATCAGTTTACAACTCAAAGCACATTCTCTCCGTAGCAATTAGGGAATTAGGTGATTATATGTAGCTCTAGGAGCACAAGAAAACTTCTGAACCAAAGCACTCAAGAATTATTTTTTTTAAAACTTTGCGTTTTAAAAACTGCCTTGTACACTGACCATCTGGAGAATCCATTCCACATCTTCAGAGGCTGTGGAAACATCATGGGCCAACAGGGACTCTGAATTTTATGTATCATACCTTAAACTCCTGTTTAGCCATTCAGCCTCTTCTCAAACATGGGGAAGACAGGAGGGGGGTGCTGTGAGTGGCTGGTGAAGTATAAGGTTCAGGTTCTTGGCTCTTGCACATCCAATGATTGGTTCCCACTGAGGATATTCTACATATATATACATATGTTTCTATATTTCTATAGAAGGTATAGAACTGTACATGACAGTTGCTGGAAGAAAAAGCTGCTATAAGTAGGCAGGGAGCAGAAACACTTGTCATGTGTTTATCTGCTTTTGTGTGTCTGAAGGATTAGAGGTGTGCTAACATCTCTCAGCCATATTAGAAGGACTTTTAGGTCCTGTGAAGTGATGCCTCCTCTAATTTCCCAGGGGTCTGGTGTCTAAGACACTCATTTTTTCCTGCACTGTGCTTCATATACCTTATTAGGTAGATTTCTGTATAATTCCACCCTTTAGTGAAAAGTCCAGGTTGTTTGGTAGATCAAACCAAAAGATTCTCTGGCTGTAAAAGTGCCATACACTATGAATATAAATCAATATATATACGCTGGCTAAAGCTTAAGTTCCTATGAAAGTAGGTATGAAATGAAATTCAATGCAAGATTTCATGAGAGGAAAAAATTTTGATGCCTTTTGGTCAGTAAGTTTGGGATCCTGCCAAAAATGAAAAATAGTGATTTGCCCTCTCTAGTGCTACATTTAGTTTGTTCAGCTACAGACTGGATTAAATGCTCATTAAAGCTGCTAGTATTATGAAAATCATTAAGACAACTGTGATACTCAAGATTAACTACAGACACAGTACATTTAATATTCTAAGAAGTCACTTTGAAATTGTTACATTCCCATCAACTGTGTTTCCAGTAATGACCAGACTCAATTTCTTTTTAAAGGCAAAAAACAGCAAAAGGGGATAGTCTTGGAGAGGTCCTGATTTTTGTCTTTTGTTCTGGGTTTTTTTTGTTTTTAACTTTACATGAAGAGCAGAACTAAAGTCAGCCACAGCAGCCATTTAAGATAGAATAACATATTCTGGGCTGAGCAAGGTTTCCCACATTCATGAAAGGTACTAATTTGATTTTTAGGCAAGAGTGCAAAATAAGATCAATATTTTTCAAGTCAGTCAAAGAAAGAAAGAATAGTGACTTGGAGAATTTTCTAGGGGCGGGCAAGGAGCCTACTTAGGTACTGTTGGCCTCTGGAATTGTGCTTTCTGAAAGAAACCTTGCAAAACATCTAGAAGTGTGTAAGCATGAATAACTTTATTCACATTGCCTAAGCAGTTAAAGAAAATCTGTCCTAAAATATCGCAGATTTCCATTTTCCACTTTTTTTGTTAGAGGTTCAAGGTAATGTGTTATTGTTTTCTTTTGCATTAGTATTAATCAGCATTATTTTAGGACTATATCAGCTTGAAATAAACTTTCTGATAGTTCAAATAGGTCTGGGGGTGGGATATATTATTTTATTATTTTAGGAGTATATCAGCTTGAAAGGAACTTTCTGATAGTTTAAATAGGTCTGAGGGTGGGATAGCTGCTGAGTTTCTCAAGAATGGTCAAAATGCACCTCTGGTAGTGTCTGCCTTCAGTATCTACAAATCAGGCATTTGAAAAATGGAGGAAAGCTACCTTTGTGTCTCAAAATTTTTGTGCTTCTGAGAATATTGTTTTAAGGGTGATAAAGTCAATTTCTGTATTACAATAATGTAAGATTTTCCTCGACAAAACTATTCAGATTTGACAAGGGTAGATGTCAACAGACACCATGACACTGTTTCTTCCCCTGGGAGGGAGTTAATTCCTAAAAAATATTTAATTTAATGTCAAAGAATTTATACTACAGACATTATCAACATAAAATGGTTTCTTCTCTATTCCAAATGAAAATGATACTATCTAAAGCTGAGATGACAAATGACTATGGAGGGGACATGTCAGAATGCAAATATATTTTCTGGCTAATAGTGTGCATTTTGAGCCCACACCTGAAGTCCTGTGATCAGTTCTGAGCTACCCACTACAAGGATATTGAGCTGCTGGAATGTGTCTGGAGAAGTGCAACAAAGCTGGAAAGGGCCTGAGGAACAGCTGAGGGAACTGGGGTTGTTTAGTCTGAAAAGGAGACTGAAGGGTGATATTTAAGGAGGTTGTAGCAAGGAGGGAGCTGGTCTCTTCTCACCAGTAATTAGCAATAGGATGAGGGGAAATGGCTTCATATTGCACAAGGGGAGGTTTAGGTTGGATGTTAGCAAAAACCTCTTTACAGGAAGGGTTATCAAGCAGTGGAGTGGGCTGCCCAGGGAAGTGGTGGAGTCACCATCCCTGAATGTGTTTAAGAATCCTATGGATACTGTACTAAGGGACATGGTTTAGCAGTGGGCTGGTAGAGATAGATTAGTAGAGTTAGGCTAAAGGTTAGACTGGCTGATCTTACAAGTCTTTTCCAACCTGAACAATTCTATGACTAAGGTTGCATCAGGAAACTGTTTTTTTCTGGAATTCAGTCTGTCTTTCAGGTAGACATTAGTCCAACTTTGAAGCCCTAGCAAGAGGTATTGCAGGGGGTCAGAAAATATCTCTGATTCACTCAGGAGGAGGGAGAGGTTGTACACAGTGGATCAAGATAAATCACAATAAAACCAGTGGGAGGAAAATGTAATGGCAGAAACTGAAGTTAGGACAAGAGGTCATAAGTACAACAGTAAGTACAGGTCATATTACAGCAAAATTAACATGATTTCAGGACTCAATACCAGAAGGTTTAAGTGATCAGAGGAGCAATTTGGCTGATTTATAAATCAGCTGAAAAGAAAAATCAGGTAAGTATTAATTTGGAGTGTGCATTCAATTGAATTCTATTTTCTGTTCAGAATTCATCTCTGTTCAGATTTATGACTTGAAAGGAAATGTAACACAATGTCTGCTCTAATGGAAGCAATTATTGACAATGTGAGAATCTGGTTGGGGTAGAAAAGTTATCACCTCACTGTAGCAAATGTCCAGTGAAGGCAATTATTGACTAAGGAGTCCATGTTATGATAAGCTCTAATCAGAAGTGAGAAGGGAACAGAAGACTGCAAAGAATGTTAGGGTTATGTTAGACTTGAGATGCAGCCTCCTTTTTCTATTTCCAGTCCTCTTCAGGGGGAAGAGGGCCTATGGATCCCAGGAGTGATGCTAAGGCCATGTTAGCAGGGCGGAGGGCTGATGGCAGTTTGCCACCACGTGGTATGGATTATAAAGGAAGTATGACCTGCACTGGACGAGTCATTGCCAGATGGTTCCCAGATGTGTTATTTATGAAGTCACGGCCTACTTAAACCACATTCCTGGTGTCTTGTCTTCTTTTCCTGCAATGTCCAAAACATTAATGAAGGAATGTATGAGAACTAAATAGCAGGCCAGTTGTCAAAAACCAAATGGCAACAGAAATCCTTTCCTGTCTCTAGATATATGTAAATACACATTTGATTAACAAAACCAGCTTTAAACAGTTGATCCCTAAAGATACATAGAATTGGCTTCTGTAGTGCGTATTAAGGACAGTTCTTATCTCGGTCTCGTTGGTCCCTTGTGAATCTCTACTGTAAAGCTTACCACATTATCCTTGATGATTCTGTTCTTATATCTTCTTCCTTCAAAAGAGCCCTCCCTCCCCTAACTTCCTTAGTGCAGAGAAAAAAAACTCCTATAAAGAAAATCTAGGTTAGTCCTTAAAATATATGTACAAAGATAAGCTGGATGAATGCTGTAGTGTCTGAGATGATCTGACAACGTCAAATACAGTTTGTGGGTTGATTGGTTGGTTGGTTTGTTTGCTTAAATTAGTCAGGTTTGGCAACAAGCTGACATGACTGAGTGATCATGTGAGTTTCTTACCAGAAGGTAATTTATTTAGTTTGCATAATGTGTCTGAAGCAATGCAGTAACATTTGGTGCATTAGAGCATAATTTTCTATTGTTGTTCTGGTTTTGTCTTTTGTTAAAATGGATGGAATATGATTTATTTTCCTGTTTCTCATAGCTAGAGCTATGAGAAACATTTCCTGAGTCAGTGCTAAAAAGTTAGAAAAGAACACGGCAAACAAGCTAGTGCTTTGTAACATCCTAGAAGAATATGACTTGACATGCAGAATAACATCAGTTGGCATAAGTTTTATTGATTACAACCTATCATGAGATGGGCCCTCAGGTTTTAATAAATAACCTGGAATTCTACTGATATAAGAAATAGTGGAACTAAGTTTAAAACAACTCAGAAATATTTATTTTGAACACAGAAAACTCATGACAGATTATTTTGTATATAAAATTTTAATGCAGCTATTCAAAACAGATAGCAACCTGTTGGCTTTCTATTGCCAGAAAGTGTGTGGTATATATTAACACCGATTTTCATTACAGTGATCTAGGTTTCTTTCTCAATTTATTCATTTGATGAGAAACTTATCTAGGTGGAGGCCAGTATAAATGAAATCAGAATATGTCCATAATATGAAACAGAGTTACAAATATATTCAGCGTCAATGTTTTTTTTCTGTTTATGTAGTATACTACTTCAGTATAGATACCAAGAAAAATGAAACTGCTCCAACATATGTCAGGAAAATACAGTAATTCAAACGGCACAAAAGGATGTATGTAGCACATTTTATAAAGGTGCTAACACTTCAAGGGTAAAGAGACTGGTCATCTTCATTCAGGCAAAATATTTTGAATCATTCATCTGACTGCCAGCTATGTTAGAAGGAGAAAAAAAAAAAGTACCACTATTATTAAAGAAAAGCCCTGGAATCTCTTAGGTTCTTGTTAGAAAGATTAAGGTTTGTAAATTAATACTATATGAAGTAGGGAAAGGAAGTGAGATATACAGATATTCAGGCAAAGGATGAACATATGGGGCATTTTATATATATATATATATATATATGTATATAAGAATATGTAAAGCTCACATATTGATAGCCAACGGTTTGACAAAGAAGTCAAGGAGATATTTATTGAAACAGCTCTGAATAAATTTCTTGGAGTTTGCCATTGTTCAAAATATAACTTTCTTGCATGGATAAGTAAAGCAGGTTAAAATCATTTAAGAACAACCATGGCTGGAAGGAAATAACAGTTTAGCTGTATCAATATTCTCACAGGTAGAATCTAATTGGACAATGCACTAATGTAACCTATTTATTCCAGATACTTTTAGACATCCAATTCTTATAAAATTTATATTTAAAAAATGAAACAAAATAGTTCATAGCTGTATTATCATCTTTCCTGATATCCATTTAAAACATGACTCCAGACAAAGAGTAAAAACTTGTCGCTGTTGCAACAGTACAGTAATTGCAATACATTTAATAAGTCTTGGATTCACCCCAATATAATTTTATAAGAGTACAAAAATAAGTTTTTTTTCATATTAAACTTATGTTCTGCTAGGAGTGGTTCAGAAAGGAAGTTATTTGTAACACAGCATGCGTTTGAGTGGTGTACAAATTTCATTACTACAAGGAAGCACTCCAAATTTTAGCTCTTAAGCCCCTAACATCAACAAGGATAGTGAACTTTGGAGCATTATGTGTGAATACATATGAGATGACAGCAGTTAATGAGCTGGTTGCTAACTTAGTCTTTCCATTATAGTTTTCTCTGCAATTGAAGTATGGCCTAGGTTGCATTTCGTACTCGTTTCACAGTTCCTGTTGTTCCTTACACAGTTTAGAGTTCACTCTGATTTCTGAGTATTCATAGCAGCCAGCTAAATAATTTCCTATTGTTGGAAGCACAAAAGAGCTAAAAAAGATGGAGAGAAAAAAGGAAAATAGTTGGAGACAAACAAAGAAGAGAACTCAGAATATTTTCATTAACATCTTCATTAATGATCTGGATAATAGAATCGAGTGCAACCACAGCAAGTTTGCTGATGACATAAAACTGGGAGGTGTGGCTGATACACCAGAGGGTTGTGCTGCCATCCAGAGGGACCTCAAGAGGTTGGAGAAATGGCTGATAGGAAATTCACCAAGTTCAAGATGGGGAAGTGCAAAGTCCTGCAACAAAAATGAACAACCTCAGGCACCAGTACATGCTGGAGACCACTCAGTAAGAAAGCAGCTTGGCAGAATGGGACCTGAGTGTCTTCTGTAAGCCAGTAATGTGCCTTGTGGCAAAGAATACAATTAGTATCCTGGGCTTAATTAGGACAAGTGGTGTAAGCAGGTTAAAAGAGCAGATCCTTCCCTGCTCCTCACCCCTAATTAGGCACAGATGGAGTATCACATACAGTTCTGAGCTCCCCTGTACAGAAGAGGTGTGAATGTACTGGAAAGAATCCGGTGAAGGGCCACAAAGATGATTAAGGAACTGGAGTATTTCTTTTATAAGGAAAGGCTGAGAGAGCTGGGACTGTTCAGCCTGGAGAAGAGAAGGCTTGGAGGGTCTTATCAATGCCTATACATATCTGAAAGGATGGTGCAAAAAGGACAGAGCCACACTCTTCGGTGGTGCCCCATGTCAGGATAAGAGGCAATGGATGGACACCAGCCATGGGGTGGCTGAGCCGTGGCACAGGTTGCCCAGGGAGAATGTGGAGTCTCCATCCTTGGACATATTTAAAAGCTGTCTGGATGTGATCCTGGGCAACTGGCTGTAGGGGACCAGAAGACCTCCAGAGGTCCCTTCCAACCTGAAAAATTTTAGGGTTCTGTGACTTTGAGTGAAAGAAACTCCCTTCAGTTCCCTTCACAGGCTACAAACTATACTACTGTACATGGGCTCAATTAGAATTAGACTACATCAAAATTTGTCTATTTTTTCAAGATACTCCAAAACCTGTCTTAATAAATAATAATAATTTTCACTCTATTTGGAATACTTCACCATTGTATATTTTAAGAAACTTTTTATTTCTCTCCAAAAGATCCAAAAACACAATCATGAAAAACCCAGTATCAACCTTCCACACTTTGCTAACGTTTCAGATTTTTTTCAAACCTAGCAAAAATTCTAAAATTAGAAGACTGCATTTGCCATGTCAAAAGTTTTTTTTTAAAATCCCAAACTTACACAAAGATCTAATTTAGATGTTTTTATCAGACTTGTTTTTTAAAATCTTAGGTTCAATTATTGACAAGATAATTTGCAGAGCATTACTCATGACATTCAGCCCAAGAGTTCTTAATGTTTCTTATTTCCTTTTGGAAGTTTTTTAAACATAGATGATTATATGTCAGATCCTTTATCACAGCAAAAAGCTGCCAGTAATAGATTAAATGTATAGATATTAGGAAAACATTACTTTAAAGCTATAAATACAAGAGTGTTTGTTGCTTTACATGATGTTTTTCAAGGAGTTTATATAAGTTCTGTTAATAATGCATGCTGTTACATATTGTGCATTTGACTGAGGAATAGAAAGAAGGTTGAAATCTGAGATAACACTAAAATACTTTTGAAACTTTAAAGCATTAGAATCATTATTTCAAGAAAACTACTTCAAATGTTTCTTCAAGAAGGAAACAATTTGGAGTTCAAGTACAGCAGCATAATAACTGAAAACGTGTAACAGTTCTCTTATTCCCATCACTAAACTATAGATTAGGGCCTTTTTCAGTTGTTGCCATTATAAATCCCAGTTCCCAGGGGTGCCAAGCTATCATAAAAATTTGCTTTGGGCAATGCTTTGAGATAAGTTCTTCAAATAATGCATAGGGGATTGGCTTGCAACTCCCACTTGAGTTAATAGGAGCTATCAAGGCAAATGTCTCATGGTTTCATGGGAGAGAAAGCTCTAGAGTACAGAAAGTTTCGGCCTGAGGATTATTTGTTTTTGATATATATATACCCTGATAAAAACATGCTCAAATAAAACACTTCAAGCTAGTGATCTCAGATATTTGCTGGGACTGCTAGCACTCAGTAGATTATGTTTAACAGAAAAGTCACTGATGAAGCATGCAAAATAAATTATTTGCTAAACATTTATGGAAGAGAGAATGATAGTTTGGTTTAAGAAATATGTATTTTCGAGTAAATAAAATACTATTTTTAACTAATTAGATTTTTTTAAAGAAATAAATATTTATGTTTTCCACTATCAAATTAAAAATGCTGGGTGAGCTTCACTCATGCACCACCTGTTCTGTAGAAGGTGGGGATCTAGGTTGTCATGGTTGATCTGATTTTAAGTGGCACTTACTTTCTACATGCAGATTCACATTTTTTCCCTTTCACCTAAGTTATAGTAGTAGACCAGCCCATCTCCCCTCTTCTGGGAGAAATTCCATTCCCCTGATTCTAGCAGCTCCCATTTCATGCAGTCCCTACATGAATCAGGTCAAGGGTTCACTATAAGAGAGTGTGCTGATAAAAACAAGTCAGCACACTTCATCTTCTAAAGAAATCTGGCTATGTCTATGTCTCTGGTCCCTGCATTACCCAAACAGCTAGGCAGTAAGGTATAATGGAAACTTCCATTAAGAACCATAATTTTCTGTTCTTCTATGTTCTCCTAGTCGTTTACATTAAAACATTATTGTCTGAGTACTGCAAAAGAAAAACAGCTAAACAGACATGTCAAATTCATCAGCTCCAATCAGTTTGAAGTAGTAGCTTGATTTTTTGCGTTGTGAATCATTACTTAAATAAACTTTTTTTTCACAGACTGTTGCAAGACTACAGGGAAAAGAAAGATTTGCCTTCCAGTATAAAGGCCACCTTTGTGAGAACCACTTTTTCTGCCAGTATGGTTTATGTTCTTTTTCTTAGGAAAGGAATTCTAAAAGAACAAATGGATTTTGGAGGTAGGCTATATGACCTCAAACCAAGTCCTTCTCTAACATGGTTATAAGACACAGGCTAAGGAAATTGAGCAGTTGTGCATATAATAGGTGCAACTAAACATACTCTGTCTCCTATAGGAAGAATTTCAAGTCCGGTTCTTTATGCTTCTTCTCAGTTCAAGACATCTTTCTGGTAAACCAATGACAGAAACTTTAAAGAGTACTCAGCTGAGATTCACCAACATCTTCTACAATAGCATTACTGCTTTCCTTTCTCTGCTGCAAATATCTTACTTGTCACAGCCTCAGATCAGATTTGTCATTTTGGTAGCATCTTTACATTGGTTGTTTCAACATTTTATGTGGGTGGTTAATAGTACCATGTGTTATTTTCTTTCTTTAATAGTTCCCCTCCATAAGCACCAAAGTCTTGCTTTTAGTCCTAAACCTCACATTTCCTACTGTTATATGTCATGCCATATTTTTAACTCCAGTGTTCCATTCTTAATTTTTTTCTGTCTGTCTGGACATTGTCTTTGCTAATCCCAATTTAGTATCATTATAAAATATTTTACTTATCATACTAAACATTCCCCTAGCAATATCATGTGAGCTTTTTTCCTACCCATACTGCAATTTTTGTGCTAGTCTATCTTTAAATTAATAAATAATTTCCTATGGGAATTACTTTGTAGTGTATCTGATGTCCATTTTTATTTTAGACACTAAGTTTTCTTTGCCAAGAAACAAATTTCTTCAGCCAAGACAGGTACAGCATTACTGTGGCTTGATCTCCCTTTGCTGAAACTAGCTAGAATATTATTTCTCTTCTGAGGTATATAATTAATTATATTTTGATCTAGAATTATTCTAAAATTTTCATGAGGTACAATTACTATGTCTATAATTATCCAGATCACATTTTTCCCTTCCTTAAATATATGCAACAGGATTGGGTTTTTTGCACCAAATGCAATATGACTCACAATCTGATGGACTCCTTAAAACTACTTGCTACCAGGCTACTGTTCTGCGAGGAAATACTGAGTTCAGATATTAAAACAATAAGTGGAAACATAAAATTGCTTTTTGCTGACCTCTTTGGTTTGCAAAGGGTATAATTTAAAATAAATAAATAACTAAATCATGAATATTTAAAACCCATCTGCTTTGAATATAGCCTATCAAACTTAAATGAGACAAAGGATTAAAGCTACAATTTAAAAGCTTAAAACTAGAAGGGCTTATTTTTACCCTTATGACAGCCCAGCATTTAAATAAGACCAACTGGAACTGGGAATGAACTCTTAATTTTATTAATCTCCTTATACTGTAGTGCATTGTTCCTAGTCACCAAAATATGCACAGCTTCTGAACAGCCTGACACTTGGCTTTGCATTCCATGCTATATTTTAAGAAATACATATCATGTATCACTTGCTAATGGTTTCTGTGGGAGGAGATGAGTAATTAAGGACTTGTGAAACTGGGGAAGTGTACGTTTTTATAACTGATAACATAAACTCACAGGATGGCTGCAGTTCAACAAAGGGCTTAGCTCGCACTTTTCTATAAATAAGCACAGGAAATTAGATTAAAATTTTCAAATTAGATTGCCAAGATTTTAAAAGTGACCATAGGATCCATGTGTTTTTCTTTGGGTCCTTCTTCGCTGATGGATTTTTCAGAATTCTGATGTTTGACAACTTTGGAAAATATCTCAGTTCTGGAAAGTCTTTTATTTGTCTGACCTAAAAATCTTTTATACATTTTTGAGAAGAATTTAACTAGATTTGAAAACAAAAAGCAGGTCTACTCTCTCAATTGCATTTTTGGTTAGACTTGTTATACATAACTTATTACATGATATAAATTTCCTTTAAAAACTTGGATTATAGTCACTCAAATTCTTCTCTCTATATATAGTTACTGTAAAGGATTAATTTGTAATATTGATAGACACAAACTGAGCCTTACAGTTCCTCCCTCTTCACTGCTGATTTGCAGTTTCATTTAGAAATTTAACAAATGTTAAAGTTTAACAAATGTTAAGTTTCATTGCTTTTCTTTGCCAAAAATTGGTAAAACACGAAACAATGTAACTTACAGTCTTAGAGAATTTATCTGGGATTTGCAAGTAAACCAGTCCTGGTTTTGAGGGCTTAGATGCTGAGCTTCAGGCAGAGGAGAGAGGAATGTTGACATTTTTCCTACTTCAGTTCTTAAAAAGTTGTTTGGTACTTGATAGCATCAGACAATCAGCTCAGTATAGCTGAGGCAACAAGGCAGGCTTCTGATTATAGTTGATAATTATGCTGTGAGATTCAGGCATACTTCCCAAATCCCTTTGAAAACTCAAACCACGATTTTATTTGGTGTCAGAAAAGAATCTGAGCAATGTCCCCATGGACATGATCCAACCAAACATCCACTACATGTTTGGTTTCCAACAGAAGAAAAACAAAGTAGGAGGGTGAGAAGGACACTAGTGTGGATGATGGGGGCAACAGGGAAATTTTCAAAATGCTCTTTACCTTGACATCTAGACCATGATTACTATTATACATCTTGTTTTCAGGGAAGTATGGAAAATGCTGTATACACTATTTTCTATTTTGCAGAACTGGAAATTGCGGAGTTAGAAAGATCCTGCGCATGTACCTTTTTTGCAGTTTTAGAGTAGAATGAAGAAAATACTCAAGGCCTTATTTTATTTTTTTTATTTAAATTCTGAAGTCTGTTTTCAATCGGTTCTATTTAATTGATTTAGCTGTTTATGGAAGAAAAGATTAAAAAATAATCTTGAAGGTACAGAATGTATCTTCAGAAAACCTGTTACACATGAACTTGTCCATAAATTAAATATATATAATATAGCAGCAGACTATAACAAGAAAAACTGTCGTATGTAAGGCTCAACTTTTCTTCTGCTGTTATTAAAACATCTATTATTTTCACTACTTTAAAAGTAGATTCTTATAGGGAATTCAAAAATTCTTCTTATCAAGAATAGTGTCAACTGCTTAAAAATGGAGATTGAATATGCCAGTCTCCCTGTTCTCCAGTCCTGCTCAACTTCCTAGAATTACCAGCCTGTGTAAGAGGATTTGGAATACTACAGTAAAAATATAAAGGACAATTATTGCAGCTGTCATTGGAGACATTTTAGATGAGGTATGGTTTCTGCTATTCTGTTCGTGCAGATGGCAGAAAAACAACAACAAAAATCTATGGATATATGTACAAATCTCTAAGTTTTGTCCAAAAAATATAATTAATTGATAGAGGGGATGCTGCATTTACTTTGAAATTGCCCTTCCACTTCTAGCCCACCAGATGAAATTAGTCTTAGGGTAACTACAAAGGAAGGTAGTCACTAAAGATAAAATGTAGTCTGAATTGAAAATTCTTGTTACATTCTTTCCTTTTCTTTCTCTCATCTGCCCTTAGCAGATATTTATACATTTAGAAATGGCAATATCAAAATTAAATGTCCAGACAGGACTTGGAATGGGTTGGTGTACTGTGTAACTCCACTCTTTTTGTGATGGTCTACATAAAAATGTATTGATGGCACTAAGTAAGTCCATGCAGCTGCTCCTTCTGCCAGCCCTTCTGTGTCTCACAGTCATCATCTTGTACATCATAGCTTTATGCATTAAATTCATGTAGTGCTTGGAGGGTAAAATTAAATTCTGTTTATCAACAGCTTCGAAGATGGAAGAGAAATAGTAGACAAAGCCACATTTTCTTTGATTACACTGTCTCACCATTTATCTGAAATGAAGGAATGGCAGCTACCAGCACTGTTCAGAGAGAATTTGAATGCATTTGTGGGTATTTTGGTGCAAGTGGAAATAGACTCACAGCAAATTCACTGTGTGAAGGAAGAACAGCATAACAACAATTCCTTGTCCTCAGGTATTGAACCTTAAAGGCAAAGTTCCCATGGTTGTATCGATACACTATAACTCATCTAACAGTATACACAAAGATTTCAATATGAAAAATACTCTAAATTCTTCATGTAAAACTCGTAATTTTCTCTGATTGTACAGGAGTCCAATATATGAGGCAAATAAGTAAAAAAAATGTCTTTAAGTCTCTAAAACAGGTATTATGCAAAACAGATTTTGTATCTCAAAAATAGTAGATGACTGTTTTCTTAGTATATTAAGGTCTCTGTTCTTATGGATTTTCTGGACTCAGGCCCAGAAAGGGAGTAAAGTGTTGTAGTATAAGATAAAATGGAAGTATTTTTTCTCTTACCAGAAAGATGGTATGAAGTATTTTGTCTTGTGTCACTTCTCAGAATTGAACATAAGAGCACAAGAATTTCTGATTTTTATTAGTATGCAGTAAAATAAAATTACACTGACCATGGTGAACTGTTCACAGAAAAAATAATTTGGAAATGATGTAACTTAATATAATTTAGGTCAGATAATGATGAAGAAGAAAAAAAAGACAAATGCAGGATCTTTTACATTCAGTGATGCAGTGAATGCCAGCAGCTTTATTGTTGAAAGACTCAGTTGCCATTGACATCTATAGAAGCTGATCTTTTGTATCTCCCAGGTGCTAAACTCCAGGAAGAGGTACAGAATGAGCAGTCAGCAGAGGTAGGAAGAACAGATATTAATTGGCAAAATATTTCTGCTAGCATAGTACTTTATTAACTTTTTGGTTGAAAATAAGGGATAACTTGCTCCCAGTGGAAAGCACAGTGATGAACATAGCACAGATAATAATAAAATAGATCATTAAAAAGAAACATCTAGATGCTACAAAATTCTTATATATCTGACAGCAGCTTCCCCTGCAGACTAATCTAGACCTGGTGTTAGCTCCTTGCAGTCCTATATGAATTAAACTTCCAGGAGGTGAAAATCACAGAAATCAAATCTTTCACTTTTACTCATTGTTATATAAAAAAATATGGATATAGGCACGTGCACCTCTTACTATTTCTTTCTGTGGTTTATGTGTGACTCCTGATTGTCAATGCATGTTTGGAGATCCTGCTTCATGACTGCTGGAAGAAGCCTTTCAGCAGATACAGGTAGAAGGATAGCTACTTTATAAATCCCAAATTCTTAGGCACAAAATGGGCACTGGCATGCTCTGGTCTCCAAAATGACCTAGACTTTAGGGCATGCATAGTACTAGAGTAATATTGGTCTATGAAATCTACTGTAGCAATGAAATAACTGGTAGAAAATATTTACCAGCGGCTAAATATGTTAAGGGCGTTGTGGATCTCTCTCTTCAACTTGGATGCTGAACTACTTTCTTGACTATGTTCTTAGAGCTTGATGGTTCTGTTTAGGAACGAAACACATTTGTTTTAATTACTATTTGGTCTTTTCTGTGTGTATGAAATCTAAAAAAGTTCTCTCTTAAATATTCCTAGAAAACTACTAATTTCTGCTCTTTTTTTTTTATTTTCTTACTTTCTTCATATAGTAACTATGAAATTCAGCTGGTAACTTCTTTCCCAAGATTCCTAAGAAGAGCAAACTCTATTACATATTTCAGCAAATTACTCACCTAAGGTGCAAGAAGAAAAAGAATGCACTAGTTTATACAGAGGATTACCTTTTTTCTTTCCATTAGACAACAGAAGTTTTTCCTATTCACATTTTTTTTTTTTTTTAATGATAAAAGCATCATTCAAGAGAGGAATCTATAGTGACATTCCTTTCCAGCTTACCAGGAAAGCTGTCTTCAGATCAAAAGTTAAAATGTTGGAACTGTTAATGGAAGCAACTATAAACTTTGGAAGTACAAACCATTTCCATATTAGTGCTCACTCAGTCTTTTTCTTACACACAGGGCACACTTACTGTTCTCAATTACAAGTTATCACAAGACTTTTTTTCTAATTTTACTGGATAGCAGAAAACTATCAGTTGCATGCTTTGCTTCTTATAAGATTTTTCAGCTAACACTAATCTATTTTGCTTTTAAGTGAAGCACTATTTCAGGTTATGAGTTCTCTGTGTAAGTAGCTGTCATTTCAGCAAACATCATCAACATTGCATTTTTCCTGCATTGTAATTGCTTTAGGCATGACTGTTTTCTCATTGTATACAATGACATTTTTTTATTAGAAATAATATGTGCTGTACACAGAAATAAACCTATGCATATACTACTTTATTAGAAATATTTAAGTTAGGATTAGCTAACTGATGGCTTGGTAAAAAGCAATGTCTGGATTTATTATTTATCAAGTAAAACCACCATAGAAATATATTATGCTTTTATGATGATTCCATATTAAAAATTGAATTACAACTTTATTTCAAACTAACCATTATTCCAATAGCATTTTGTGATTCCTGTTCTCTTAGTATGGACTTTTTTCCCTAGAAGACTTAGTAAAATTTGTATCTATGATAAGCTCTTGTTCTTAGCAGGAGTGGTCATCAGCCAGACACTGGATAAGTATTTGTTCATAGCATTAGAAGTATTTTACTTGGTTTGGATAGACAACTGTTGAATGGTTTCCTTGTTAAGACACTGACATGAATCAATAAGAACACAATCCATGTGTGCTATGACCATGAAGCTGAGGTGGTCATCACTGTGTATTGTACATCACCACTTCCATCTAAATATGACAGAATCAGTAACTTGTAGATTCAGATTCCAGGTAACATTTTTGAGCTCTTGATTCTCAGAATGTAAGGATCATAAGTCTTGCACATAAAATACCATGCTAGTGTTTCCAGGGCATAATGTGTGTTTAAATTATGATACAAATCAACAAGGCTATCATAGTAGACACTGCTAGAGGTTTTGGTTTAATAAATCTTAGAACCCTTCTGTTAAGGTTTTAATAACTTAAATTTTCATTTAGGCTGAAGCTTCTTTACCATCAATTTAATTTGCTGCCTAGTTTTCTCTAATTTTAATGTACTATATACACAGCATTTTCTCCAGTATCTCACCTTTAAATCAATTAATTGTTTCCAAAGCAATTGGTTCTTCTTACCTTAGTTTCAACAACATGCTTATATGAGATTCTAATACCTAAATGATGTACATTTTTGTTCTTTGTTTTCAGTCTTTTTGGACTTGCATGCTGGAAACATTTTATGTTGCTTCTCAGTATCTAGGGACTTCCAGCCTAGTAGTTATAAAACTGTTGGATCCTTCAGTTTTAACTGCATGTGTTGGTTTTACCTGAAGACTTTCAGTTCTCATTGGCTTTTCAACATATAAATTTACTGTTTCACCTGAAATTTGATAGAACATAGATGCTCTCAATACCTTTACTCATTATCGCTTAAGTATGCTCATTAATCAAAATTTCCTATTTGAAATAAAAATGTATTATTCTGACAATTGTGATTATGGTCTCCTAGCAACTTTCTCAAACCAGCTCTTTTAATTTCAATGGGTCTAAGAGCAGAAAATAATAAAGATAGCCTTAATTCTGTACATGATTTAGTCCTTTTTTTCTGTGTGGTATAACTTTAATTTATTGAAGGAGTTGATATCTGTAATTTCATTGGAGTAATGATAAAGCACAGTATTAAACTTCCATTCTACATGTCAGTGTAACCTATATCACAGAAAGAAAAATCTTTTCCCACATACTTACTTGGAGCTCCAGCAAGGTATCTTAAAGGAAAAACTTAATTCAATAGAATTTTTTCAATACCACAGTAAGAATCAGCTTTTCATTTTATGTGCCGCTCTCCTCAACTCCATTGGGCGACATGATGTAATTTTTCTTTTTTCTTTTTTCTTTCTTCTTTTTTCTTTTTTCTTTTTTCTTCCCTTCCCTTCCCTTCCCTTCCCTTCCCTTCCTTCCCTTCTCAAATCTTTCTGCACAGTCAGTGATGTCAAAGCTGGAGCTGATGCTCCTTTCATGGATCACTACTACCAATGTCCATTTTCTGTGGAGGTTAGCATAACAAGGCAGTGTGCATCCTGTTTTTATCTATTCCTGACATCAGTTAACACTGCACAATTGGTGAGCATAGTTGCAATACATAGGAAGTGCTTACTATATACATCACATGTGAAATTACTTGCAAATTAAGTCTCTGCTGTTATCTTTTTATAAATATACATACAAATGTACTCAGCTGAGCACAAGCATTAAAGTAATTTTTTGACAAATAAGAGTTTATTAATATAGATGGGGACCGTGCCATGTAGAATGGTCATAGAAACATAAAAAAAAAAGCCTCTGGCAGGTTTGTAGAGACATAATGTAGCTGTTAAATCTGGTGAAATCCTGAGTCTGATCAGGTCAACGAAACTCAGTCGGATTTGGATTTTGCTGTTTTCTTGGTCTTTGAACAAACGTTTCTGCTTTAGAACCTTCACCAATTTTTTCAGCATCAAATTATATACTATTTTGTGGATCCAGACACAAGACTTGCTTTGTTATTAGTTCAGTGAATTAGACACGCTTGGAGAAATGTTCTCTCATCATGCGATGTTAAGAAAAAAAGCAATGGAGAAAAGAAAATGGGAAGCAGACTTACAGCAAGACTTAAAGCAGTGTAAACCAGCATTTCCTTTCTGACTTAATCTGTGCATTTTGCTACTATCAGCTTCTTCTCTAAGGGCTAAATTCAACCCTATCTTGGAGTTGCTGATGAAATTTATTCTCCCCAGAGGAAAATATTTCTTCTTTCTGGTTCCTGCTGCTTGCTGGCTACTGTTCCAGTTTCTCAAACTTTCTCCATCCCTTTTCATTTTCACCTGAATATATTCTTTCCTTTGTCTCCTTTCCCTCCTTCAGCTATCAGAATTGAATTTGGTATCTACATAACTTAATGCAATGGAAATATAGCAGTGTAGGTTCTATATTCTATACAGAATAGAGTTTAAAAAAATTGCACACACTTGCAAAAAGTAGGTTTTATGCCCATCCTTTATTTCTGGCTCATTTGGATTAAACAGAATTGAATTAATATTTAATTACCAGTTCTTACAAAGGTAAAAAAAAAACCAAAAAATCCCCACATAAAAATAAAAGTAAAAAATAGGTAAGTGTGTTAGACAAGGAAAATTAGAGACTGATAACTATAGGAAATTTCTGTATTTTGAAGTAATAAGAAAGAAGGGAAGAAAGGAGTGAAGGACTGAAGAAGTGAAAGAGGAAGGGAGGGAGAAAAGTAAAAAGGAAGGAGAAAAGAATGAAGAAAGAGACAACTATGTAAACCAGTTATATTTTGTTTAACCTCAAAGGAAGATTTTTCTCTCCTGCAAGTTATTCACTTATGCACTTGCCATCAAATCAGCATTGTGGGTAAGTTGATAGCCTGTACAGGAAAGGAAAGAATGGCAAGCTGGTTACTTTATGGTTATTTCACAGAACTGATGAGACAGCAAATGATATTCAATCCTATTAAAAAGACTAAGCACAGCCTTTTTCTCCCCCTTTTTAAAAAAACTCCTACATTCCTTGTGCTGGGATTGGATGATATGATTCTACAATTCAGGAAGTCTGGAAATTACAGAACATCTGCAACGAAATTGGTTTTCTGTGGAAAACTGATGAATCACTTACTGCCAATGACTGGAAGGAAAAGTACTTGTTTATGCCCTTATGTAATGAATTTTTATGAGGTGAAGTTTGCTGTTTATAAAAAATATACTTTCGGTTGCTGCAGATGTAAAATAATAGAATTCAGAATTTAGACCAACACATTACTGAAAAGACAGTCTCTAGCAGAATACAGCTGCTTACAAAATGCCAAAAAAAAGGCTTTTACTTCCATAATAGAATTAAAACTTCTATCTGTTCCCTAAGGGCTTACAAGAGAAAAAATAACAGAGGCAATATTAATACTCTTACCTTTGTTAACATATATTTAAGTAAAATAAATACTTTTATCAAAAAATATATAATCTGCTTCAAAATGCAGATCTGAACCATAGTAAAGAAGAAAAATGTGTTTGTGTTTCTCAAAGAAACCCCAGTGTGTTTCTGCAACCATAAAGAGCCAAGTACCTACTTTGCCCTGCATGCTCCTTTACTAAGAACCTCTTTTAAGCAAGAGTTAATCTGAGAGGGTAAGAACTGACCTTTTGTATGTGAAAAATCAGTTTTCACAATCTAGTGTGTTTTAAGACAGTTGCATGTCTGCAAATTAATTAGTGGAGCTAGTTTTAGGAATTTAACTGAAATAAAAGGCAGACTAGGGAAAATGTGGGCCCTCTCCAACAGGAAACAGGAGACGTGGCTACCCTAGATATGGAGAAGGCTGAGGTACTTGATAACTTTTTTCCCTCAGTTTTCACCACCAAGTGCTCAAGCCATACCACCCAAGCCACAGAAGGCAAAGGCAGTGACTGGGAGGATGAAGAACCACTGATAGTAGTCGTAGATCATTGAAGGAACCTGAAGATGTACGGTGCCAGGGGACCCAATGAGATGCATCAGGGGCTCTGGGGGGAACTGGCGGGTGAAGTTGCTAGGCCACTAGTCATGACATTTGAGAAATGGTGGCAGTCTGATGAAGTTCACGCTGACTGGAAAAGGGGAAACATACAGGCCAGTCAGTCTCATCTGTGTTCTTGGCAAGAGTTCCACAAGCAGAGTGGGCAAACAGAGTGTGGTGTGTCACGTAGACCAGGGCATCACAGCTTGCAAAGAAGAATGAGTGGAAGGGTGCTGAAGTTAGTCTGGAGAATGAAGAAATCCACCCAAAAGAGAGCCATGGCATCCCTCAGCTCTGCACAAACTATGACTGATACAGATTCCCGAACTGAGCTCTCTTGGGAAAACACTGCCACCAGTCTGCAGGGTGTGCCCTAATCTCACATCATGAGCAGATACTTGCAGTGAGAACACCTGTGGGAGGTGTGCCCAGGTGGAGGAACCCTTCTGCCTAGTGATGGATGCTCCAGGAGGAGGTGAGTGCCTTGAGGACCATCAGGAACTGTGAGAGAAAGAGATACCGCTGAAGTCACATCCGACTTTCCCTGAAACAACCTACCAGACTTGACAGGGCTCATGATACGCAGAACTCCCTAACCTTTCTTTGCCTGGCTGAACATGGTGACTTAGAGGAATAGTGGCAATGGCATCAAGCTCCTTCCCTGGCTCTGAGCCTGGTGTCACTGACAGGACTTTTCATTCTTTGATCATAGGTCAATTTACATGACAACAGGGCTGCTGGCAACAGATGGGGTACGCCCGTCTCAAAAGGGGAAAAGGATCCTGGCACAAGAGGTAGCAGGACTCATTGGAAGAGCTTTAAACTTGATTTGAAGGGGGAAAGACCCCAAACCAGGCTTGCTAGAAATAAGCCCAGGGAATCTACGCCAATGCATGCAGCATAGGCAACAAGCTAAAAGAACTGGAAGCCATTATGCAGTGGAAAAAACTATGATATAGTTGCATCCCAGAAAGCCAAACAAATCTTGAGAGGCATGAAAAGAAGTGTGGCCAGCAGGTCAAGGGAGAAGATTCTCTACCTTTACTCTGCTCTTGTGAGACCCTCCACCTGGAATACTGTCTCCAGTTCTGGGGGCTCTAACATAAGAAAGATATGGAGCTGTTTGGAGTCCAGAGCAGGGCTACAAAGATGAACAGAGAGCCAGAGAAACTAAAGACAGGGTGATAAAGTTGGGGTTGTTCAGCCTGGAGAAGAGAGGGCTCCAGGAAGACTTTATAGAGGCCTTCAATTACCTGAAGGGGGCCTACAATGAAGCGGGGAGGGATTTTTTACAAGGGCATGTAGTGATAGGACAAGGGGGAGGTGATTTGAAGATAAAAGGGGGTACATTTAAATTAGGGGTACATTTAGATTAGCTATGAGGAAGAAATTCTTTAGTGTGGGGGCAGTTAGATACCGGGACAGGTTCCCTGGAGTTGTAGATGATTCCTCCCTGGAAGTCTTCAAGGCCAGGTTGGGTGGAACTTTGAGCAACCTGGTCTAGTGGGAAGTGTCCCTGCCCACGGCAGGGGGATGAAACTAGATGATCTTTTAAGGTCCCTTCCATCTCAAACGGTTCCGTAAGTCTACAAATTGTTTTATTTTTACACTGGGGTATGGTAACCAGTGTTGAGTTTGATTGCTGTCATCTTCTAATTTCTTCCAGTATCTTCAGAAGTTTCAGAAAAAGATGTCACTGCTTGAATGTGATTTCTTTTTGGAACCTGTCAAATATTTCCTGGAATAGCGTAGGTGACTGAAAATGTAGAGATGTTTTTAATGACTAATGCATTTTGCATTTCTTCAGCAAAAGCTGTTTTGCTGTGTGTGTGAAAAATTTAGTGCTATTTTCTTCGTTCTTCTTATCTCCTTGTCCTGACATCTATAGTTTCTGCAAGGACTGTTAATGTACCAGTCTTTCTTGGTTTTACAGGTACAGTTTCATGAAGATGAGATCTGTGGCACTAAGCAACAGTGCAATGAGCAACCTGTATTTTTTGTGCCTTGCCACACATGGACCATCTTCAAAATGGTTACATGATGCCTGCTGTTGCTTTCAGTCACAGGGACTGTAAAAAGGATGTAACTGAGAAAGCATGCTGCAGGTCCATCTATACCTTCTGCAATGGCCAGGCTTGCTTAAACCTTGAGACAGCTGGCCAAAAATGACTTAACTCTTACCCTGTTTTCCACAGTGCATGTAATGCAAGCTGTGCCACTTGGCTAATTGCCCACCTTATGCGTGCATTAGCAGCATGCTCTAGACATTCAGGCATTGCTTCTGAAGAAATAACTACTCACCACATGGGGCCATTTTGTCCTCTGGATATGGAAAGAACTGCAATGAGTACAAAGCTTTTGCATAGAGAGGGCCCTCTTCAAAACCGTCATGCTGCTTACCCTGAAGCTACGTCCTCTGGAGGTCCTGTTTCCAATACCATTCATGGCCTCTAGTCTGTCCCTATTCTGATACTTTGTGTTAAGATGGAAAAGATCAGAGATGGATTGCTATTACTAATGGTGTAGCAGTCACAGAGATGTTAAGAGCCTGTTGTGCAAACCATCCTCAAGTGATGATATTTGCTCTCTGAATCTGTCTTTGAATGGTATGGCTTTATTATATAGGGCAATCCATGTGACCCATAATCTTAAAGTAAGAGCCTACATCAAAGAAGTCTGGAGTTACAAGTTATCAAGAAATATCCCACTGACATGATACTTTTGCTAATTACAGTGTCTGTTTTGTGGACACTTTAGCTGGCTATGGTAGTCATTCATATGAGAGACTTAAGTACAGACTGAAACTTTTTCATCAACGCAAAAGTATTTTCAGAAAAGTTTAATTAGCCTTTGTGTGTGCATCATGAACACTGCTTAAGCCTTGTCATGAGCCATGCATCTCTACTCATATAATTGGGTATCACAGTATCTTCAGTCAGATGTGGTTCGATGCATCTGAAAGCAAGATGGAGAACACCAGTGATAAACTAACTGGGTATCAACATGTAGAATGAAAAGCCCATTGTTGTACCTTAATGCATCATGCATGACCCTGACTAAACACCCTATATCAAGACTAAGTATAATAGCAGAGGTTTCTGCAAACATACTCACCCAAACATGCAGTAGACATGATTTAAGGAAGAGAAAATTTCAAAACTCTGCAATTTCTTACTCCTAATGCAGATTCCAAGGTTACTTTTTTTGCCATTAAGACAATGTATCTCTGAAGGTCCTTGACACTGCTATTGCACCAGAGGTTGCCTTTCCAAGTACAGAAAGAATTTGGAGATGCCAGGTCAAGCTATTTCCTTGGCAGGCTGTGTCCTGAAAGACTAGTTAAATAAAATCTCTTAACAAGATCACCAGTTCTTGGCAAGTGTTTAAGAGCTAGGGGACATGACAGAACAGTTGTGGTCAGTTTAATCAAACTTGGCAGTTCTGTAGTCAGAGGTTAGACAAAGGGTTGTTATGAATGGCAGAAGAGTTAGTCTATCCTGGTCTCCTGAGTTACTCCACATGCTACAATTAGCTCTTGGTTACAGCTCTTCCAATATAGCATAATGCATAGCAGTTACCAGACTGACAAACTTTTGTTCCTGAAATATCCTTGGAATTACTTAAATGGGACCTCTCTTCAAGCACATAAAAAAGATGGAGTTGTCAGGGTTTGTAGAACAACAGATTCAGCATTCTCTGACTTCTTTAACCTGAACGCATCCAAAAACCACAGCTTGTGACAAATGCCTATTCTCATCCAAATGAAGATATGAAAAAAAAATCCAATATGTTTCTTAATGTAATTAATCTGTTTCAGTTCTGGCTTTATTTTTTCATTTCTGATACAATAAAAACATTCATGTAGCATACAAAGACACACAACAGAGCACAAAGTGTTGCTACAGGGCTGTAACTTTTATCCAAAACTGAAAAAGAATTCTGGTTCTTTAACTTTCTTAAATTCTAGGCATTTATCCTTTTCATTGATACACATATGACTACCTAGAAGTACAGTCTCATAGTAGCTGAACAGCAAATACCTTTTGTCAAGAGAAAATTACTGATGAGATTAACATTCCAAAATAAAATTTTATTCTTTCTACGGCAGGCAGGATCACCAGACATATCTTAGACCTTGCTTATAGTACAGTTTTAACCTGAAAATATAACGCTTACAAGGATGAACTACCAATGCAATTATTAAAAATTAAAATTATTACACTGTTAAATTACTTACCATTTTTCTGTATTATCTCCAAGTAAGACTTTTCTGCAGTTTGTGTAACACACTACACAACAAAGGAGAATAACAGTATTAAGAAGGTATATTTTTAACTTTACAATGCTATGAGGAAGCTACTGAGTATTGGCTTTGGAGACCTAGAAAAGTAGCCTGGTAGCCAGTAGATTTTCAATATTCAAGTTGAAACCTTGGCCTCATCATTCCTAGTTGTGACTACAACTAAGCAAAGGTTTCAGCACAAGATTCATTGTAACGCTTCTGTATCTGACAAAAGAAACCACTCTCTGCCAAACCTTTTCTTTCGGTAGGATGCATGGTACCTGCCTACTTGCATGGAAAGTAAAAGAATTCAAGCCACATCTTAGGATCTAGGATCTCTGGGTAGAGCAAACGGTTTATTTATGCCGTAAGACACAGACTTTACAGACTTGGTCAGTTATGGGCTACAAACCTAACAAACCAATGATGAAGTAGTAGGCCAATGCTTTGGTACAATAACCCAAAGTTAATTATCAAAGTTAATTATCAAAGACCCAACTACACAAGAAAACCAGACAAGCCACATGCAGTAAAGTACAGCCAGCAGAAAACAGATGTACAATAAGAGGTACAAAACTTCTGGAAGTAGATTGTCTACTGATAGTGTAATAGGGATGAAAAATACAGTATACATTTTACTAGGATTTCACCTGCATAAAGCTGCAAGAGACTAAACAAACCTCAGGAAATTCATACAGCTTAGGTAAATCAAAGAGCAGGGCCAAGAGAGGTAGAATGAAAAAGGAAGATAAAATTATTTAAATATTCAGGGAAAAGAAACATTTTTAAATAGGAAAGAAATTAACTCCTATGTAAAAAGAACATGATACCTAACAGAGTTCAATAAAGAAAATCCATGCTCTTGTGACACACTACTGTACTGTGACTTCAGATGGAATGAAGAGTTCAGACAAAACTAAGGTCTGCTACTATCATAAAACACAATCACGGGATGCGTACATCTTAATCAATTAAGGCCAGTTAAAGAGAGAGGTAGCAGGAATGCTGACGACCCTTTCTGGAGACATTAGATCACCTCAAAGTCAGGGTTGCTAATACATTAGCTCAGGAAGAGCAATTAAATGATGTGGAAGGACAATTCAAACAGAATCACTTCAGGACCAACAAGAGGTATGCCACCAGTTTTGATACTTCTAATAAGAAGTGTACAAGCTGGTACATACTGCAACTGCAAATAACAGAAAATTGGCAGGCTGCTGATATATACATTTGATGGCAAATAATATATGGTGGCATAATATCTGGAAGCAGTTGCTCTGAAGTCTCTGTTGACTCACAGAACAGCAGCAGCATTAATGAAGTTTTGGGCTGCCCAAAGACACTTATGAACCCGCTAACTGTATTTAATTGCACAAGATGAAAGCGTTGTGTGTCACTAAAGATCAAAAACTAGAATTTAAGATCTTCAAACAAATAGGCTGGTGGGTTGTTTTAATCAGACACTAAAGAATGTAATAAACCATTTCATAAAAGTAGATCAAAGATATTCGATCTGTTGCTACCGTACTATTTTTGGGACAGACTATTGATGACAGCCAATCAAGAACACAGCCACCATAACGTGATTTACTTGATTTCACTCCCTAAGTTTTTTGAGAACTCGATTTAAGAGCCAAAAAATGATGCAATGTATTTTTGTGTTAATGAGACACTTCTGGGTAAGACTTCCTGTCAAAAAAATGACTGCAAGTTTCAAAACAGAAACAAAAAAAAATCTTATAAAACCAGGTCAGAGAATAAATGGATAAACTCTTAAAAGAGGGAATAATTAAAGCATTGTAAAGCCAACAGAGAAAACAAACAGTAATAGTAAAAAACAGGAAGAGTTACCTACTTTTTCTTTTTTTAAGTGTCTTCATGCACATAACTGTTTGATCTGTTTTCTGTGTGGTAGTGAGCTAATAGTGAGGTTTGTCACCCTCCTTAACTACACTAAAAAAAGAAGAGTGGCCCAAGGACAGCAACTTGTGAGTAAATAGCTTTTACCAGTGTCTCTGACTCAGAAGAATGTGGGTTACCTTGGGTGGCTGCCAACACTCCAATGGATGATGGACTGCCTCCCACAGCTTTATAAGGAAGAAGTGGGAGGTGGTCATACAGATGTCACTGAAAATCAGAGATACATAGCTGAGCAAGAAAATGAGTTCAGTCATCTCATGAAGGTCTAGAAGGTGCACAGCATTTGTGCAGGAAATGACTATATTTCCTACAGGCATGTTACTGTGGAGTTTCTTCTCTGTCTACCAAATGGATCACTTAACTCTTACAGCCTATTGTTAAGAGAGCAATTCTGAGTTAGAGAAAGTGTAAGTCCTGTTATGGTGGCTGAATTTGATGAAAACAATCTGCTGAGATGACAATTCATCCTATACCTTTCCTTTTTGGAGTGGAGCACTCCAAAATTTAAAACATTCAAATTTAAAATTATGGTTAAGGCATGACAAGGATGACTTTGCCACTACATTCATCTACTACTAAGTTGGTAATTGCAGAAGCTTTCACAAGGCTTATACTGATAAAATCCACACGGGTAAAAAACTTACTGGGCATCTTATTTATTTTGAAGGAATTACATAGCATTCAATTAGAAAGTGGCAGGTTGACAGACTCTGGATATAGAATGCCTTGACAACATAGGGGTACTGACTGGAATCAAGTAGTCCGGGTGAGCAAAAGAGCTGGTGTACTCCTTTCTTTTCTGTCCTTCAGAGAGGTAAGTTGGTACTGTTAATCAGTAAAAAATCTAAATAACACCAGTAAAGAAATATTTGTTGTTACAGCAACTTACAGAGTCTCTAAAACCTTCTTTAAGCTGTTTGAAAGATTTTTTTACATTAGTCTCTGCAATATAACATTTCATGTATAGCACAAAACTGAATCAACCTTCTATCATGCATGTAATTCTGTCATTTCAATTTTGTATTTCAATGGCTGAAGACTCTGTACCTCTGAGCCACATTTAGGACATGTAAAATACATATCAGATAAATAGTTACTCTTAATACAGAAGTAACAAAAAACATGTGAGCAGCCTATGGTATGAGGCATGGTAGGCCATTCCCCACATAGTGAACACTCCTTGCAGTGATCTGCTGATGTGTTTTCACTATGGGAAAGACCTGCAATAGGCAAACACCAAGAAGAAAGTTTAAGTTTTAGTTTCTGTGCATTAATAAGTGGTAGCAGATAGATCAGAAATTCAGCAAAGCCATGCCACAAAAGCTCCCTGCTCATGTATTCAAATCCTACCTGACGAACACCTTGAGGCTTGCAAAAAACTGACCTAATTCCTAAAATGCGTTCTGTAAGCGTTGCAAATGTTCCTTTCTGAAGAAAAATCAGAAAGTTTACAAGTCCACAAAATTTAAGAAGTCCAGCTCCAAAGTTAATATAACGCTTGATTTTGCAAGAAGACTGCAGTTGACGATTGCTAAATAAATCAAAGCATCTTTCTTCCAACCATCTTCCACCAACAGTGAAAATAAGGTACCATAACTTCTGGTGTTTGCTTAGAGGTTGGTATTTCTCTGTCTGAGATAAGTTATTCTTGTACTGAATATTCAGAATAGCCTGTCCCACAGTTGCATTCTTGGAATAGATCGTGAATCTCCATAATATAAGCCATAAAAATGCTTTTACTTCTGGTTCAAAATTAGCCAACACCCCTGGTTTAAATCCATGAAAACAGCTGGTAAACTGGGACCACACCAGTTGTTCCAGGGCTTTGTTTAGTTCAAGAGCATCAAGTTGACTTATTCTGAGCACAGGATTCACACTCTTTTCATTTCCAGTGCTGGAAGCCATTTCTTCACAAACAACGTTCTACAAATAAACATAAATAGATTTTAGTATAATGGAGAATTTCCTATGTTAAAGATTACAAAGTTGCAATATACTGGCTTTTTCAATAAACAAGATTTTCCAGAATTCTATATTAATATGCTACCAGTTCTTTCAGGAAGCTTTACACCAACAGTATAAAATTTCATCTCAACAGCAGACACATTCAAAGAGTAATATTTGTATTCAATAATAGAGCAGTGTTTTAACACCTTCCAGATATTTAGGAATCTTCACAGATTTACTATTTCACTATAGAAATTATAAAAAAATAATGCTAGGCATAACTGTAATATTCACAGTGCTTTACAGAACTTTATTTGAAGGACATAACTTCAGTGAACCTGTCAGTGTGAGTTGGAACCTTGTATACAGCAAATGAGAACCACTTTTGAACCAACACATCCAAACACTGCTTATTAACCTTCGAGATACTGCAAAATCCAAGTCTTTTTTAAAAAAATAAAATCAACCCCATATATACTGTTTAACTCTGACCTATCTAATGTCTCTTCCTGAATTACCAACTAGCAGATTGATTCAACTTTGAGGACACTTTCACACGAATGTTATGGAAAAGGAAGAATATCAGACAAACCATAAAAAACTAATAACTTACTTCTTTGAAAATCCTTTAAATTATGCTTACAATACTCCCATGTAAGCAAAGCTTTCTGTTTGATGAACAATTAGGCAAGCAATTTAAGCAACAGAACTGGGCATTGTTCTGAAGTCCTTTGTTGCTAAGAACATTGAAGGTCTGCCATAAGCCATGGCTGTTAACTGGACCTTGTGTGCTACTTAAAGGTTGCATCAATATATCTTTGATTTGAATGTGTAAGCACATTGCAGTGTGTGTGTGGTTATGCACAGGCTGAAGTGTTCAGCTATACACTATGCTTCTGAAATAATTCAAAGTTTCTCTCCACTTATGGGGTAGGTACTTACTTCTCATAGATAAAAATTGAAAGCCTGAAATTTGCATTTTGCCATGAAAAATGCCTGAAAATGTCCTAAGGATCTGCATAACAGCAACTGTTTAAGAAAAGTGGCCTGAATCTCTCTATTGTGCTACAGTTTGGAATTGTCATTATATTCTTATCTCTGGTATCCATTTTTTTCAATTGATAACACAAACAATAAATAAATTACAATAAGCCAAGTTCTTCCTTTTAGAATTACTTCCCCTATACAAGATCCTTTCAGAAATTTGTTAGATTTTTCAGTTTGTACTGTCTTCACAAATAATGGTCCTATAGTAGGAAAAAATGAAAAGTATTCTGGTTTAAAGCTAGATAAAAACCAAAGCCTGTAAGTGTTAAGACATTTAAGTTGCACTTTTAAATGTCATTTTTGCAGTTAATATTCTGCTGAGCCACACAGATTATAAAGCGAGCATTGTTTTCCCTCCATGTTTCTGCATTAAATTCTATTTGTCATGTTCCTACCATTTAAAGTCCCTTATTTCATCTACTTAAATTTCTCTTTATTTATTTTCTTTTATTTAAGAACTCAGAACTTCTTTAATTTAAGAACTCAGAATTGTAGGCCTAGTAACAAAACAAATCTTAATGCTCATCTAAGGATTCCATTAGGCTTAGCTTGTATGATCAGAAATGGATAGTCAAAAGTCCAGTGAATATATATAATAAAATTCATGTGTGATTAACTTGTTACATAAACACACTTTAAGTCAAACACTTAAGCAAGACTGCTACTTGAAAGGTTCTATTTTGATTTTACACCATCACAGATAGTGCAGAGAAAAAAAAATTAAAAATGCCTCCTGGAAAAAAACAGAATATTTATTTCCCAATCTATATTTGTCTTTTGTATGGTTGTACAGTTCACTGTGCAACAAAAAAATCTAATACTGTATATCACCAGGGAAAAAGGAATTTCTCCTAGAATATGTTAGTGCTGTTATTGAGCATTGTACAAATTATGAATGAATATATTTTATTTGGAAACATGTTATTGACAGAAATCTATCAATAGTAATGTGAGTATTGTCAACAGTCTGTCAATATTAATGTAATTATGATTAAGGGGATAACATAGATTTTAGCTACAATAGCAAGTAACATCTCCTGCATTGCTGCTATCAATATAAGCATTCTTATTGACCTGTTCTGGGACTATCAGTATGAGATGTATTACCATCAGGCATATTTGTCAATTAATTTTGCCCACAAAAATTCTACATTTAAATTTACAGGTCTGTAGACTTTGCCTGCAGAAACATACAAGTTTCCCAAGTAAGCTCTAGAATGCCATTTTTTACACATGGCTATTCCACTGTGGATGAGTAATCAAGGGGCTTCTACTGTCCCAGTGCTACTGCAATAGCATTCCCTGCATATTTTTTATTAAATAAAAAAATGAACCTCATTCCTTACTGCTCTAACTTTAAGCAGCATTTAGGATGCAAGACACAGCAAACCCATTCACTTCAGTGAGTTAATGATTTAACTATTTTAGATAACTTCTTCTGTGCAGCAAAACCATGTAGGCTGAGCACTGTACTTATGCAAAGACAGAATGGACCAGAAGACTACCTAATCCTACCTTGGCACAAATGTGGACTCAAGAATATCTTGACAGATGCTCAACTGTTTAATACAAAGTTGTTTCCACACATTCTCTAGTTGCTCTGTTCCAGTGTTTTCTCACACTAGCAATTTAAAATAATATTTTCCTCATATTCAATGGAAATCCTCTTTACTACAAATAAAGATGCTTTTCATTTCACAGGAGAATACCATAACAGCAACAGAGATGAACTTCATTTGTCAACATCTTTTCAAGAGGAAAAAAGAGTGTGGCTTGTGAGGGTACTACATGTAACAGCTTTGCCAAACTAGACAACACCCTCTATCTTACAACATGCTGAGTATGAATATCCAGAAAAAAAATACAAAACTTTACTTTTTTTTCTAGGAGTATATTTAGCATTTACCTTGAGGTCTACTGTATCTTCTGATATTTTTGTAATTTTTCTGCCTGAATGGTTATTGTCTGATTTTTAGTAATGTTGTTGAGTTTTTCCTCTAAATGAAGTGCTTTGTACTTGCTTGAATTGCTTTCCGTCTTATTGACTTCTGCAATTCTCTCCAAATCCATCAAGAGTATTTCTGATTCAAATTTTATGCTCAAAACAACAAAAAGACCCAGGAAAACTTCCAACCCCTCTTCAGCTTGGTATCAGTAACTTTTTAAAAGTGTTCCAACTCATTAATGCTTTTTCATTTTGATGGGAATACTATAATAACTCTGTAAAGATAATTGCTCAACTTGATGCTGATAATATCAGCATCTGATGGAGATAGTATCAATATTATATTTCCCTACCACGGTTATATAGGGAAAAAAAACCTTTTTAAAATGAAGCTCTATTGTACCAAGTTTTCTTCTTACTTATTAAGTTTGCCATCCTTTCTAACAGGAGAAACAGATTGAGATTTCATACAAACAGGTCATGGCAAACTATATTGTCTGTTTTACAGTTTCTTTGTACATTTTTAGATACAAATTAATTGCTCAACTATTTACTTCTGAATCTGTATTTGGAATTGAAACAGAGAGCTTCAATACTTTTCAATACAAAACAACATACAGATAAACCCACTTCACTGGCTATTTTCACCCACTGGAACATTAAATAAATAAATAAATAAATACAGTGGTGTCTAATTCCTCAGTCTTTCTAGGATTAATTTCATGATGATATGCCACTTGAGAACATCTATATTAAGATTCCTTAGGCTATTCTTTTTGTGCTTTGGTTCCACTCATTTCCTGTCTAAGATTAATTTTATGAAGTAGAAGGTCATGATATATCTTTTACAAAGTATGAAGTAAAGAATCAGTCTTCGAAAATTTTCTACTTGTTCTCCATTCTTATTTAATAATAGATAACAGTAATGGACCTGTACCTTTGTGTCTCCTCTTGGATTGTTTTTTACCCTTACACAGATTCTCTTCTTGTGCTTTGTAAATTTAAACTTACTGTATTCCTTAGTCACTGGTCTCGTACATTCTTATGCTCTTCCTTTACATTCATCCCCAATCACGTTGCATAATTTTTGACCAGGCAACTCTTTTGATTTCCAGCCCCCTGAAGAAGACCTGTACTATCAAGTCTTTTTAACATTCATTATTATTATTTTAATTTATATTATAAACTATCTCAACACAAAAAAACAACAAAACATAGATTCAAGATAAAAGAATTTTCAGCCTCTTCAGACTCGATTCTGTCAATGCCAGAGCCCACATCTATGGCCCGGGCAGGGGGAAGTTGTTTGTGGTGGACATGTTAGGAATCAAACTCTCTCTCTAGAAACTAGTGCTAACTCACAGTTCCACTTTTCTCACGTGCTACAAGGCATTTGGTATTGCACATTAAATGTTGCCATACTGCATGTGTGTGAGAGAGCAAGTCATACCCTTGGCCTACTATTCCTCCTTTTATGTTCACAAAGTTAAAATATCAGTGAAACCTACCTTCCACCCACCGCAAGAATACTAAGATTTTTTTTTTTTTAATGTGAGGTGCATTTTTTTCTAGTTGCCTTTGTAGGTTTGGGGTTTTTTTCTACGTTCTTTTAACTGTTCTTTTCATTGAAATCTTCTTATGTACTGTTTTTTTAACTGTTCTTTTTCATTATTATAAATCGCAGAGAATATTTTAATGTCAAATTGAAATCAATAAATTTTAAATATAAGAAATCAAGTTATATGTATCCAGTTATTTTTAAAAATTTCCCTTTACACTATCTCTCATACTAACACACAGAACCTGGAACCCAGCAGCTCAAAAAATGTTTTACCATTGGTTCTCATCTCTTTCTTGCTCATGAAATGCAGTGAGATATATCCTCAGATCAAAGTCTAATCGGGAGCCCCAACTGTGTTGTCTCTTGATCGTTGTAAAATTAACTTATCACTATGTCATTACTTCAAATAACCTTCCACTTCAGCTATGTATCTACCATTTTGTAAAGAACAAACTTATTCTTCACATATTTGGAGTAACTACTAACAGTAATTGAAAAGCCTGTATCGCTCTGCAATAACAGAAAATATTACTTATTTCTTATATTCCTGGAAGGCAGAATTATTTTTCAAAATCAAGAAAGTAAAGGCAAACACTGAATGACTGACCAAATAACATCAGTCCCAGACATGAAATGAAGATTTTCATTAAGGAGGTTATGTAAGCAACTAGTAACAAATCCCAGAATCCTTGGATACCAAGCTACAGTTATATTTAACATCAGAAAACGAAGTACAGGACAAAGACATGTTCAAATCATAGGTTGCTTTTTTAACTCTAACTCTGCAAACTTAGATTTCATAAAACAGGATACAAGAGATTAGCCACTGCTGAATGCCTGAAGACAGCAAGAAAACATAAGGATAGCTCATTGATTTATCTTCCATAAACTACCTACCAGAGTCAAAATATTAGGGCTTCAAGTTACAAAACCAAAACCAGCTCAGAAGAGCCAGAACTGATACAACAGGAATGAAGAGCAGTAGAAGAATGCTGCACTGTTAGAAGCTGTACATCAGTTAGGAAGAAATAGCCCCTTGCAAGGAAGGGGCAACGTCTCTGACTACACTAATATCAAAAGGCATAAGGATATTAGACAAATGAAAATCTCCTGTGCTATAATTATAGGCCTCAGCTGCTGATGATCACATTAGCAGATTACAGGGAGACCGTTGTGTTTTAAGAGATTTTGGTTATGATGACAATAAGGTATAAGGCTACAAGAGTTCAAAGTACATTTGTATTCTCTGCAATATAAAGGCCAATGAATTCTTCTGGTATAAGGATGGAGAGCTGAAAGTCATATTGCTTTGCATGCGTAGAAGTGAAAAGCTCAGTAGATGTGCTATCCTTTGTGTTAAAAAGGTGAAACATCATTCCAGCAGAGGTATGCAGCTCCTTTTCAGAATGTCTCAAAGACAGAAGATAAATGCATGGTTGTGAGAACACTGTGGGCAGTTAAAGCCATAACTCTTCATTTGCTGGGTACTGTTACTTACCTGAAAAATTGGCCTTAAGCCTTGTGACATACGTAATATCTGCTTTGCACTGTAGTGAGGGCACTGTATCTCACATAACCTTATTCATCAAGCAATGTCAACCCCAATTTTATGCATCTTTTCTATATGCCTCCTTACATGTCTTCCATTCAAAACTACCTAAAACAAAAAAGGCATCTAACTTAAATTCCCATTTGACAGCTCTGTGATTCTGTTCTACTCCTACCTGTCTGATCCATACGAATGAATCACCAGAGAGGTACAGAGATGCCAGGATGAAAATTGAGAAGAGATGTAGAAGGGATTCAGAAGCAATGTCTGTTGTGTATACTCAGATACAATTTACCACAGATGACAGAACTCAGAAATCTTTCATTCAACACCTTAGTCTCACCATTTGTGAAACACAGTGGCTTGCCTGGATTTTATTCCAACTTTCTTCCTTTTACATACATGTGCATACCAACTGCACAATCATGAATATTCAGCAATATGCAAGTGTAACAATGCTGATCCGAGTGCTGCACTAAAGGAAGATTATAACATCCTTTAACCTCTCATTACAAAGTTAAAGAGAAAGGTTAAATCTGACCTAAATGCACAGCTAACTTGAACTAAACTCTGTCCACATCTCTACCAAAAAGAGAACTATGTGGAAAAAAAAAAAAAAAGTATATATTTATGGTATGTGTAAGCCAAGAATACATCAATAAAAAAAGACAAGCCTGCTGTCAGTTTTAAGATTTGGACTTGTATTATGTTGCATAATTTATGAATAACTGCATCAAATTAAAATCAAGGTCTCTTAATTGGTGGAAGGATAAAGAACAGTACTTTACCTGACTTACATGTCTCATTTTTCAGACTTGTGTTTATGTATGCTAAAACAGCAGAAAACAATCCTGATTATTTTTCTGTAGATTTAGTATACAAACAGGTCAGCAGAGCATCAGGTAGGATGCATCCAGAACCAGTAAGAGCATCAGGACCAGGAAAAACAAGTAGTCGTGAAACTGCCTGCCTTTGAACCTCAGCATCACACTCCTACATGTGCCACCAGTCAAGAGCAAGTTAGAAAACCAAGCCCTTCATTTGACAATAAGAACTGTTCTTATGGTCCTTAAGCCCAACATGATAAATGTGCAAGGATAGCACCCCAACACTGTAAATACAAATACTGAAACTTTTGGGCGACTTCCAAAAATTGAAAGGGAAAAAAACCCAAAACTATTTGCACAAGTCTACTGAAGAATTAATGCAGTCTGGAAGGTAAGAGGCTATCCTGTTTAAGGAACACTATGTGATTCCTCCCCACTCTTACCTTTTTGGTATGACCGTACTCTGAAATGTTTGGCATACAGAGTGACTAGTAGGGATGCTGGGAAAATCAGATGTGCTCAGTGTCCCCAGATCTTGACAGTTTTATTACTTTGTAATTACGGTAACTTTAAGCACACAAGGGAAGACTGATACGTTTTCATCACACTCACTTCAATCCTAGAACTTAATTAGCATTTTAGAATCCACTGGCATGGCTACATACAGGTATTACAAGAAAGAGTTTAGAAGAGGGATAATAATTTCCTTACTGGGCAGCCTAAGCTGTATATTGTGACAGCTTCTACAACCTGTCGGCAATTCCAATGTGAATTCCCCTTCATGATTTAGTTATGCCCCATAATGTCATGGCCCTACATTAATTTCCTTTTCCAGGAAAATGTCCTTTCTCCTTGCCAGCCCCTTCCTGCAATATGTTGTGTTAGCTCCTCTGCTTACAGAATTAGTGTTTTTCAATATTTTTTTTTTAATGTATTTTTCAAGTTTACCTAAGAATTTGAATTTGTGTTATTTCCTTCTTTTCCAACACCTTTCAAATATTAGTAAAAATGAAGATGGTGGAGATAATCAGTGGTGGAGACAGGATTTTTAGAGAGGTTGTTCCCAGGTAGCTAATGATACAAAATTAGTATTAGAATGATTCAATTTCTAAAAGCAAAACAGCTCCACAGATCCTGTCTTGTAGGCAGAGGAAGTGCCCAATCCCAGTCAGAATCAATCCTGACTCAAGAGCAGCACCACTGCCATAATTCTTCTCCTCCTATATCATGTATTTGTCATCTTTTTCTTCCATCTCAAAGTTTCATGTTTCTCTTAGTTGTTAGCCTTTCTTCCTCTAAAAATATGATTTCTTTCAGTTTACTTTGGAACAGTCTGCAATAATCTCTCAAATTTCTTGCAAATCATGTCCAAACAAACAAAATAACCCAAATAAAAAACTACCACCATCTCTGAGAAAGATTATGAAGAGATATCATCCCTTATGTTCTCCTACTGAAGATTTTGTAAAGTTTAGCTGTGAACTAACAATGCTTGTAGATACAGGTCAGATGCAGGGCTGCAGGCACCATTTAGCTCATCTAAAAAGCTGCAAAACAGAGAGCCTGCTACCTTCTCTGTCCATCTACCACAACCTCATTCAAGAACCTACAGCTTTATAGCAGAAAACTTTACAGTAAGTATAGCAAGGAGTTGGTTGGGACTTCTTGAAGAAGTTTGCAGGCAAAGGGGCCTTTTTCTGCAGTTATTCCAAAGTAGTACAGAGTGGTTTCTCTTTTCTTTCCCTCATGTGTTTCTCTCATGTGTGTGAGAGTCCACTGGTGGGCTGCTAACCATTGCTTGTGTATTTACTGCAAGCTAAACAACAACAACAACAACAAAAAAAAAGAAAAAATGGAAAAAGAAAAATTCAGAGTTGACTGTTACCCTCTCCCAGGGGCAAGAAGAAAGGGATCAGTGTTTTTTCTTTAAGTTTATGAAGTCCAATATCCATCTGCTCAGGCAGAGTCAAGTGGAGCCAGTTGCTAAGTACCATGGTCAGATGACTTCTGAGTATCTCCAAGGAAGAAGACACCACCACCTCCCTGGGCAACCTGTGCCACTGTTTGGTCACACTCCTAGTGAGGTAGTGTTCCCTTATGTTCAGGCCAGCTTCTTGCATTTCAGGCAGGAAATTTCATGGCCTGCCACCACGGGTCCTGTCATTGTGCACCACTGAAAAGAGTGTGGCTCCATCCTCTTTTCACCTTCCATTCAGGTATTTATATACCTTAAGAAGACCTCCCCTGAGCCTTCTCTTATATAGGCTGAACAATCCCAATTCTTTCAGCCTTTCTCATCAAAAGTCATGCTGCAGTGCCTTAATCATCTTCATAGCCCTTTGCTGGGTTTTTCAGTATGTCCAAGCCTCCACTGGAATGGGGAGCCCAGAGATGAACACAGTACTCCAGTCTTGTCACCTCTGAGGAGACCACCTCCCTTTACCTGCTGACAACACTACTCCTAGTTCAGTCCAGCATACATCAGCCTTCTTTGCCACAACAGCAGCTTATCTTGAACTTAGTGTTCTCCAGGACCACCAGAGTCTTTTCTGCAAAAGAAAAGACTGTTTCTATTTTCCAGATACTCAGCCAACATCACATGGTGGTGGTGGATGTGCTTATTTCTCCCTCGGTGTGGGACTTTGTACTTTCTCTTGTAGAACTTATGAGGCTCCTGTTACTCCATTTCTCCATCCTGCCAATGTCCATCTGGATGGCAGCATAATCCTCTGATCTATCAGCCACTCCACAGTTTGATTTCATCAGCAAACTTGCTGAAGGTATATGCTGCCTCATCATTCAGATCCTGAACAACCTGATGTTCTGCTCAATGCAGGGGTTTGGATTAAATGATCCTTAAAGATTGCTTCCAACACAAACCATTCTATGATTAACAAAGATGTTAAATGGGATCAGTGTCAGTATTGACCCCTGGGGTACACTGCTAGTTATTGGCCTCAAATTAGACTTCAGACTATTGATCACCTTCCCCTGGGCGCAAATGCTCAAAAAGTTTTATATTAACCTCATGGCTCTCCCAGTCCATCAGCTTCTCTATGAAGATTTCACCTGAGACAGTGAAAAAGCCTTACTGAAACCATATCTACTGCCCTCCTCTCGTGTACCAAACCAGTCACTGTCTGGTAGAAAGTTAATCAAGTTGGTCAAGCATGACTTCCCCTTGATGGATCCTGCTGATCACCTTCTTGTCTTTAACATGCCCGGAAATGGGTTTCTAGGATAAGCTGCTCTATCGCCTTCCATCCTCTCAGGGACTGAAGTGAGGCTGATCAGCCTATAGTTCTCTGGATACGCAAAGCCTTATATATGTATGGTTTACTTAAGTATTCTGACACAAATCTCTTCCATCAAGTGTACATCTCCCCTGCTCCAGATTTTCCCCTGGGTTCTATGATTCCTGAAGGTCTAGTAGGGATGGAGGCAAATAAGGCCTTCAGTAGCTCAGCCTTTTCCATGTGTCACCAGAGCCCCTGCCTCACTCAGCAGTGAGCTCACATTTTCCCTAGTCATCCTCCTGCTACCCATGTATTTACAGAAGCACTTTTTGTTGCCTTTGACCTCCCTCACCAGCTTCAACTCCAGGCATGCTTTGACTTTCCTAATCACACCTCTGCATGCCCAGACACTACCTCTATATTCCTCCCAGGTTACCTGCTACTGCTTCTGCATACTTCCATTTCATGTCAGAGTTTTGTCATAAGCTCCCTGTGCACCGATGGATTGCTTCTGAGCTCCAAGGAGGGGACCCACAAATATCAACCAGTTTTCCAGCACCCTTCCAGGGCCTTATCCTGTGGATTTCTTCCAAGTAGATCCCTGGGTTGTATAGTGTCTGCTCTCCTGAAGTCTAGGGCTGTGATCCTGATTTCTAATGCTTAAACCCGACTCTCAGAGAAAGCCACTACTATTAGTAACCAACAGTAGCTTCTGCCAGCAACAATACAGCTTATAGATGAGCTAAATTGAAACAAACATGCTGAACATCTTCATTAAAAACATATAGAGAGTCTCCTAAAACTTTTTAGATACTTAATTATTTTGAGGCAGAGTTTTTTGAAGTCCCATATTTTAAAAAAAATGTAATATAGTGTATCATATTCTTCAGTTAGACTGAAATAATCCAGAACGAACTTACTAATAGATGAAGAACATTTCTTATTAAATGAAGCACTATCCAGTTTTCATGTTTTTTTCTTATTACCTTATTTTTGTTATTAGACCATACCAACCTTAGCGGCTAATTTAATGAAGTTGTATTTATGCCTAGAACTTCCCATTAGCTAGACACACTTTTTTTAGAGCATGATTTCTGTTCTCACTGAACATAGATAGAATTTTCGAGTGCAACAATGCTGTCAGATTTTTTTTTTTAACTATTAAGAGTAGGCCATTATAACTAATATAGAAATAAAGCACACAAGTAGTAAGGTATTAATCTCAATTTGTTGAATGATCTGCCTACTGTTCAATTTACCACTAGTTTTCCTTCTGCCTTCTGCTCCCCTCGTCTGTCCTTTCTTTCCCTCTTCTCTCTCTGAAACTCATAGCCTTGAAATGACTTTTATACATTTAAAAATTAGGAAAAGACATTCCCTCTCTCTCCCATTTTGAGTATATAATTAAATTTGCTTTCATTCTGAACGGCCAATTTCTTGATTAGTATATTATATATTGTATGTTACTTCTGGGTTCAAACATCACTGCCTAGCCCATGATTATTTACATCTTGATAAGTAATTCATTTTACAATCTATTTTTGGTACCAATAGTGTGTAGCCGTAAACTTGTTTTCTTCCATCCTTCCTTCCCAAACATTCTCTGGGTACCAGAATTCATCAGTTTTCAGAACTGTCACCTTAAAAGACTATAAAAGATCAAACACAGGAGAAGATCAAATGTCTGTCCTGACTTGCATCACAGCATTTGATGTCAAAGAACAAATGGAGGTCCTCAGATTAGTAACAGCATCAAAAAATATCACAGTACAGAAATTGCCTTTCCCATTCTATTCTGTGAAGTGTCTAACTAAGCCTTTATATACTATCAATACCTGTTTTGAAAGTTTTAATTGAGTTCTATTTAGTCTATCACAAGAATATTTGCTTCCTACATGTCCTGAATCACAGTAAGTATCAAAACCTTTCTGTGAGTCCATACCATCTCTAATAAAAGCAGTATTATGGGTGGTCTCAGGGTGGGGGAATAATCTTTAATAATCTTTGGTTTTAACAATCTTTTCTTTATCCTTAAGAAAAACATGAAGACAAACTGGGGGATACCAATCCAGCTACCTGACAGCCTTTTAATCAGAAGATTTATTTATAATGCATCTGAAGATGCATTACTTGACAAATTAAACTTTTAAAAATTAAATTCAGGGTATGGTATTTTATATGCTTGTACTGCTGTACTAAGAGTCCTAAAGGTAGCCGTGAGAGACTTAGGCATGAGCTGATTCAGATATATGCAAGTTCATTAAAGCTACTTTACATTTTTCAAAATGTCTAACATGAGTAAAAGATACTTTGCCACTTACTCAGATGTCTAATTTTAGGTTTTTTACTCAATTATATCAACATTAAAATTTTCACTACAGCTTTAATGGGAAGTGATTTTCTTCATTTGGTACAAGGATGATCTCAACAAATAGAAATCCACTTCTAAGTAGGCCTTGAAGTTAAAAGGACTTGCAAACTGAGGGAAAACTCTAAGCAAAGAGTTATTTCAGCTGCCTTGTCCCCGATTAATGTAATTTCAATATGCTCTATACCTAATGCATCTACTCTATTTTTACTTTAAAAAAATACATATATGTAATTGTGTTTTGAAATCAAACATTAATATTGCTATTTATAAAAATACCCAAACACAGATCTCTTTTACCCTCCACAATATAAACCAGATTGGTAGGCAAGAAAGCAGATGTAAATAAAAGATCTCATAGACAATAGCTTCAAAACTATTTTACTTTCCAATTCACTGCCTCTATCAATTGGTTAGCAATACAGAAATTATAATAATTGTGGTATTTAAAGAGTAAATGTACAATATAAATGTAAGTAAATAGGTAAATGTAAGAGTAAAATATCTTAATACTTTAATAGCTTAAATAAATGATAATGCTGCTTTCTGAAAAGTAGTTTGCATAGAAAGCCAGTTTTGTTGTTAAAAATTAGCAGAATTTGTAAGACAACAAATTCTTTTCAAAGCATTACTGCAATGCATAGGATACCAAAACACTGGAAGGATTTTCTTTAAAGAAAACTGCAATTACTTTGAACTAGCCTGTTGCTGGTGTAATCTCTCATGCACAGCACTCTCTTCTACATCACCACAAGTATAAAGAAATGGTTTGTGGAGAATTAAACTTTTGATTCCAAAGAAGTATTCTTTCTGTCAACTAGAGCACTAGCAACCATTGTAAGTGTCCCAATACTGACATGACCAACTATTTCCATAGTAAATTCCTAAAGAATTAAAATACAAGTATTCCTCCAACACTCTTAACATATGGGCCACTGGTCTATTCATTTTTACCAAACAAAAAACCCCAGCCAAACAGAAAAACCCAAAACTTCATGAAGAGCTTAATTTACATCTTAGAGTTCTGAACTTACACCTCTATGTCCAGATCAGGTAACAGAAACAGATGACTTCAGGCAGTATGAGCAAACTTACCAGAATTCAGAGATGTGAACTGTTACTTCTCTGGATAGTTTGCTACTCTAATTCATGTTCCAGCAACTACAATTTCAGCTGTTTCCCTACTAAGAATTTAAGTGGATAAAACAGTGATGACAGACACCAGGGAAGTGGATAATAAACTGCAAATAAGTGAAAACTTAAGCGGAAAGAACAAAAAAAGTTTATAGAAGAAAGCACTGGTAAAATAGATCATAAGAAAGAATAAAATAGTAATAGTCTTAAAGCGAACACTTTATCATCAACTTGTTGCTGAACTGCCTATTAATAATGTCCCACAAGAAGTCAGACATGAGGTCACTAACTTCCAGTAAAAATCAAATAAATGACTGAATATTTTTTAATCAGATTTTACTATGAACCGGCCATATGTTATGTTTGGTCTTGGTGAACACCTCCCTCCCACTGACAGGTAACAAATGTTCCAGAGAAATGTACTGGGACACTGAAAGTAATACACAGTACTGTGGCTTTCCGGTATGGACTGAATCATACCTGAAATTCATCACCATCTGAACACCACCAGCCATGCAGACTAAATCTACGCTAATTTTGTGGCAAACTAGTGGTTTGTTGCTAACAGGCTGCACAAAACTGGATTAACAGAAAGTGGAAAGGAATCACTGACACACCCCCTTAGCAGGCAGTACCTACAGGAACCGCTGTCACCCACAGCACCCATCGCAGCTCACTCTCTCAGCTGGCATCATAATAAGAATTTAGGCGAAACTCTCCCTCTCCCAGAACATGATGCACTTTGCTCTTAACAGAACACGTTACCCGGCGCCCCCTTTTCTTTCCTCACACCCTGGGCCTATCTGGAAACCTCGCTGCCTCCCGGAATGCTGAGGCAGGCAACAGGAGCCGGAGCTGGGCCTCAGGGGTCGCGGCCGCCCAGAGAGCGCAGGAGGCCAAACATCACTCTGGGCCCGGAGAGCGTCCGGAGCCACCCCAGAGGCTGCTCCCGCGTCCCAGCAAGCCGCCCCGGGCCTGCCAGGCCTCAGGAGCTGCCCAGCCGGGCTTCGCGGAGGGTGGCGGCTCTGGCAGCAGCCGCCGCAGAGCAATCAGCGCGGCAATCGCAGCCCCGCTCTCCGGTAAGGCCGGCGGCACCGCCACCCCGCCCCGCCCTCCACTGACCTCTGCCGCCGCTGGGACTCCGCAGGGGTACGGGGTGACAGGCCCTGCCTCCAGCTTCCTAGCGAAAGCCGGCACGGACAGGGCCTGCCCTGCTCAGGCCGCCCCGGCTGCTCCCTCCTCCACCGCTCAGCAGTCGCCCCCGTCCCACCGGCACGGGTCCGCCAGCGGTCCCCGCCGGGTCATAGAGGCAGTGCCCGCTGCCTAGAGCGGCCGCGGTTCGGACAATAGATACCGCAGGTAACTGCCTAGAGGGGCTTCGCAGGAAGTAGTCGGAGGGATGGAGATGACGCGCTGGGAGGGCTCTCGGGGGGAAGCTCTGCCCGGACGAGCGGCGCGGAGGCTTGAGTGACAGGACGGAGAGCAAATCAGAGGCTCGGGGTGAGGGTGAGGAGCCAATGGGAGAGGGAGCAAGGGGGAGGGTCCGGGCCCCGGTGTGGAGGACCGGGCTGAGGCGAGGGGCGGGTGGCGGTGCAGTGAGTTCTCTGACAGGCGGTCGAGGGAGCGGCCAAGTGTCCTGCTAGAAGCAGAGATGTGGTTCCACCGTCTTCAGTTCGCCGAGTGCCAGCAGCGGCCTCTGCTCAGCCTGGGTGCCCGTGTGGGGGTGGAGGGTCTCCTCGCTCGGGGTGGTCGCGGAGGGGGGTGGGATGGCGGTAGGGCCCAGCAACTTGGAGTTCAGAGGAAGTTGGTTGGGGCAAGCTGGTGGGGCCACGGCCCATGGAGGGCGGCGGGCATATGTAGCAATTACTGACAGGGTTCATAGAGCTGCGAGAGGAGAAACTGAGCAGACTATGGAGAAAATATAGTAACGGCTTGTAAGTATTGCACTTATTACCTCAGCAGCTTTAAACCAGCACTGTGGCCAACCACAGGTGGTATTCCCTGGGGCTCAGTATTTGGGCCAGTTCTATTTCAGTAGTAGTGAGTTGGATGTGGAGTATAATGCTTTTAATGACATCAAAGACTTTCACAGAGTTCTAGAATGGTTTGGGTTGGAAGGGACCTTAAAGATCATCTAGTTTTAATCCACTTTCCATAGGCAGGGACACCTTCCTCTAGACCAGGTTGCTCAAAGCTCCATCCAACCTGGCCTTGAACACTGCCCTGGAGGGGTCAGCCACAACTCCTTTGGGGAACCTGTTCTGGTGTCTCAGAACCCCACAGTAAAGAATTTCATCCTCATAGCAAATATATATGTACCCCCTTTTATTTTAAATTCCCTCCTTGTCCCATCACTACATACAGTTGAGTAAGAAGTCCCTCCTCAGCCTTGTTGTAGGCCCCCTTCAGGTACTGGAAGGCCTCTGTAGAGTCTTCCTGGAGCCTTGTCTTCTCCAGGCTGAACAACCACAACTCTCTCAGCCTGTCTTCATCGGAGGTGTCCTCTAGCCCTCTGATCATCTTCATGATCCTCCTCTGGGTTTCCTTCTACAGCTTCATGTCCTTTCTGTATTGGGGGATTCAGAGCCAGACACCACTCCAGGTGGGGTCTCATGAGATTTTTAACTTTGTTAACAATGAGTAGCTCCTCTTTCACAAGAACTGTTTGAATCACTTCAATTTTGCATGGCTGGTTTCTCAAAAAGGGCATTAGATCTTTTTATATGGAAACTGCATTTTAAACCAAATGAGGTAACGCTATTTGTTGAGCTAAGACAGCTCTTTTGTTTCACAGAAAGGCATTCTATTGGAAAGCTTATGAGGATTAATAACAGAAAAAAAATTGTCCCCATATATGTAGATAGTGTACCATATACACCAAGATATTTGAGATGATATTTGCTTTGTTTTTTAAACAAAACCATGCAATCAATTATTACTTCTGATGAGTCATTGATGAGACTGAATCATGATATTATTATTCTATTTATTATCATTTATTTATCGTTACATGTTTGAGTTAGAAACAAAAACAATTCTTTCTCCAGGGCACTGTAAAGAGCTATATCAGTATTAAAAACCTTGTCAATTGAGACCCTGTGTGAAAAGAGCATAACAGAGAAAGGCAATAAAAGGACATGCAACTCAGGATTGAAGCAATATGCTATTTATTGCTGGTGCTGATATTGTGACTGTTTCTGGGAACCATGCTTTCTAAATGAGTGGTTGTTCTCCCCAGCCCCTTGCCTGTGTTTTGACCTGATGTTCCAGATGGAGCTGACTCTGTTTGTCACATGAGGTCTCTGAACAAAAGCTTGTAGTGCAGAGTTGTGAAAGCTTGGAATGGTTACAGACTCTGTAACAGGAAGTGTAATTGGAGAGTAGTCAACAAGTCTTACATGCAGAGCAAGAGTTTTGACACGAGTTCTGGAAGATGAGTTTCAGAATAGTTTGTGAATACACTTGTTGAAGCCACCTTTCCTCGTTCACTCCAGTTCCTGAAAGAAATAGTACACAAGTAGTGGTTGTTAATATCTGAAGTTTGACCTAATTTCTGTACTCATCTGACACTCCTCCTGTGTCGTCTTCTCTGTTCATGTGGATCATCTGGCCCCCATGCTGCTGAGAAAACTCTCTCTCCTCCAGGACTCAATATGTGTCTGGAGATAGCAAGTTCATTGCTGGTCAGATCTGTTTGTCAGACTGAATGGCTGAACACGGATTGCTTTTCCTAGCTGGGAAAGAGCATGCTTGCTTAAACTACACTGCAGTAGTGGAAAAGGGAGTTTTCAGATAGGCAGAATGAAATGGGTAGCAAGCTAAGGTTACATTTCTTTACAAAAAAAAACTTTCAACACCCCTTCCTCCCTGCAAGCAGTGCTTGGATTGTTTTGGTTTGCTGGTGATTCAATAATAAAAAAATTAGTGTCTTTGTATACTGCACAGATTATGAATTTAGTCACTGCACTTAATGCTCGGCTCAGAGTGGAAAACCACAACTAGGGGACTGAAATACGAATAAAGGGGGGGGGTGGGGGTAGATGGAAGTAAGATGAAAAACTAGAGCATACCTTTGTCCAAGGTTTTCATTTACATCTGACCTTCCCTGTCATTTCTATCCTTCTAATTCTTTCAGGAGATGACAGAAAAATGTCCTCTCTGACTAGAGAAAAACACTCTCAAATTTCTGTGCCACTACTTGAAACGTGATGCTTTTAAAGCAGACATTCTGCATGGCCTTAACTGCTCGCAGGTCTGTCCTAAAACCAAAGTATCTGCTGTGCTTACCTAGTAAGTACTGTTCATAAACATTTTTATAATGTTTGACCTTAAGAGTGACCTGAAGATTAATGGATATGTTGTATCAGTTTTAATGGGTCTCTTCTCCCTTGGATGCACACATGTGACTCCCATTAGCGCTAATGGGAGTTACATGTGTGCCTAGAGGTTAGACAAGATCTCTAAAGGTGCTGTTATGCTCTGTTGTATTAACGATCTCATAATTGCTGAGGTGCTGCACCTTTGCATTGAAAGCAAACTAATTAAATCAGTCGAGTATAAGTTGGTATACTAGCATACCTGGCACGTATTTATGTTTTCCTGTGAGTCTCTCAGTAGGCAGAGGTGGAGGCCAAATCAAATGTGAAATTTAAATTTTAACTGTGAATTGACTTCCTTTTTTAATATTTTTTTTTTTTTAGATCTAGAATGATTTCATGGGGAAACGTGATTTTTCGTGCCCACCAGAGAAAGAAGCTGAATATGATGGGTTTTTTTATCATTAAAGTGATCATCATAAAAGAAAAGGGACTGAATTGATTTTTATTTTTGATGTTACAAATCATGCTTTTTGAAAAAGATGGTTAGGTCTGGAGGATTAACATGGAGCTTGATGTTGAATTTTAATTATGGCTTTGTTACTCATTTTCTCTAAGTGCCGTTAGACAAAACACTTCACCTTTCTTTGATTTCTCAGTATGTAAAATACTTTCTTGCTTCTTAGTGTTGTAGACATAAATTAGTATCTCTTCCATGCTTTGAAATTTTAAGATTGGTACATCCAACTATTCTGCTAGCATAATCATGACAGCACAGGAGGAGGATAAAAATTGTAGTGGCTACCTGATAAAGCCTCTGGGCACCCTAGAGGAGATGCAGATCCACTGAGAGAACTGGTTCTGTTCCATAGGTTATGATACAAAAGGCAGTGCATTGGTACTGAAGAATCTTCAATGTGGTTTTTTTTGGAAGAGACTGTAAGCAAATTTACATTGTATAAACATTAGACATTTTTATCAGTCAAAATAATGGTTAGAGCTGAGCTGACACTATGAAAATTTGTGCGTTTTCTTCTATGATTATTTCCTTGTGTTTGAAAATCAACTATGATGTAGTCTTCTTTGAATATATAAAGCTGGGGAAAGAATTAATCTTAATATTCAGACTCTGGATGAAAAGAAGTGGTGGCCTCCACATTCAAAGTTGTTTGCTTGTTTTTCTTTTGTGAGATTAAGCTATTATTCAAAAGCAGCTTTGTGATTCATCTCTCTTATAAGTGAAGTAACAGAAAGACTTTACATATTTTCTGATTTTTTAAACAAGATTTTATTTTGCTCTTATTTGGTTCTTGGTCTCTAATGGAAAGCAGCAAATTTTCACTGAGAGTGTGACAGTAATGTCTGTCTTTAGCTCTGTAGCTTAAAATACATAGATAATGTCTTTAACTGTAATTTAAAATATATGGAAAAATCTTATGAATGGTTTTGTAAGTATACTTCCTGATATTTTACTGTAATGTATAAAATATATAGTATAGGTTGATCAAAATTTTCTTCCTCACTTGAATTTCAAAGATTAATTTCCTTTTTTTTTAGTAATTTGTGATTATATCTCCATTATTTTTTATGTCCAAAGAAGAAATAGTTATTCTTATTAATTATGTTGAAGCTATGTAGAAAATGTTTAAAACAAAGTTGAAAATTAAGCCACAATTCTGTCCTTCATATTTTAAGGGTGATTGAAGAGTGAAGAAGGTTGACCAGATGGATTGTGTATTCTGTCCCATCTCTGTCCCTGCAGATAGTTAAAACTCAACTGGACACAGCTCTTAACAACCTACTTTGAGTCCAGTTTGGCCAAGGTGATGATCAGAGTTCCTTTCCAACCTCAACCATTCCATGATTATTGTCCAGACCCTTTTGTTGTAGACTAGCTTTCAGATATCAGTTCAAATATTTAAAATTATAATTAAGAGTGAGTAGGTTTTGTCCCTGTCTTAAACTAAAAAGGACATAAACAGAAGCAGTTAGCATAATGTGGTGTATGACATGCGTTTTTATAGGGCTGAACAATTGAGTATATCCAATATATAATGCACTGTGATGAGTAAATTACAGTTACCTCAAAATAGAAGGACTGTACACAGGACCATTATCTGAACTATGCTTTAGCCTTGTTTGACATCCTACCTAAGTAAATATTACAATAAATATTAATTTACTTAGTCTATTTAGCATTAACTACCTATGTTTGATTTTTATGTGTAAACTCCTGATTGCCTTCTACATTGTTTTTATTTTAAGTATTCATAAGTTTAACAGGAATTAACTAGTTGGACCTTGTAGGAGTTTTTTTTGAGATATAATAGTTAATTTTTAATTGAGTAATAGAAATATTAGGTGGTTTACTTTAAAGTTAAGATGTTGAAGCTGAGGAAAAAAGCAAGTATAGGGTTCTTTTTGAGTTATAGCCTGATTTTGAAAACCACTGTTCAGTAGTTCTGTGCATAACTTAGTTCTAATTCTGATGAGCTGATGTTTACTATAGCCAGTTATCCACCTCTGTTGTGTAAAAAGGTAGCTGGGCTGGTAAAATGAAGCACAAGTTTACATTTTAGTCTTTTGTTTCTTAGTCCATGGCTTACAGTTGTAAGCTCTAGGGATCTGAAAACTTGGGCATTGGCACTGTTCACTTTTGACTGTGTGGGTTACTGGAACAGTGCAAGTGGAAGACAGATGGGTGATACTATCTCAGTAGCAATTTTTTTGAACTTGCCCCAGGTGGAAAGGAGGTTGGTGATACCATCTCAGTAGCAATTCGTTTGAACTTGCCTCCAGAACTCCTGGGAATTTTGGAATCTTGTAAGTCTTTAGGTAATATTCCATAAAGTTGTTGTGTATGCCAAGTATATTAAGTCACTAATTATATCAATGAAAAAGATCTCTTAGGTTGCATATGCCCAAATAACTGGAAGGATGCTAATAAATCACTCTAGATTAATGATTCCTATATGAAATTAATACATAAAAAGTATGCCATAAAAACATAACATTGCTTTTGGTAACCTGTGCTTTTCATTGCCTCTACTCACACACTTCAGAGTTGTAAGAAGATGGATGGTTAAATTCATTAGTGTTCTGTGGAGAGATTGTTTTGCTTTCTGTAGCTTATGCTGAACCCAGCTGCAAAAATTAGAACATTAATAGAAAAAAATTGCAGATATCAAAGTGTGCTTGGGAATAGTCTAAAAGGAGACAGAGCTTTGTCTTGACTTTTTCTCTTTTTTTTTTTTTTTTTTTTTAATAATGACAAATTGTCTGTCCTTTTGTTTGTGCTCAGTTTTGCAGTGGTACAGGAGTCCAACTCTGCATTCTTTTATGAGTGATTAGTTTGTCCCATTTGGTTCAGCAGAAAAATGCTGTAGGAATTTAGTGCTATTTAACTCCGTTTTCATAAGCCAGTGTTTTTCATAGCTGGGATAAAGGTACTAATCTGTTCTGAGTGGAGGTATGTGATGGATAAACATGAGTATTTGTTGGGTTTTGTAGGGTACATATTAATGATAATTTAATCACCCTGATACAGACTTTTCAAATTATAATTTATTTCAAATTAAGAGGAGATTATTGCCAAACATGTTCTTTGCCATGTAATGAAAGAAAAAAGTTTTATTTGACTGTTCCTGTACTTATATATGCAAAATCATTATGTTATGCAGATGCCTAAAAGCAGAACTGGATTTGAGAGGGAACCTGTGTTGTATTCTCATACCAACAGCAACTTAGATCCCATTGGCATCACATCAGAATAATGTTTTACAGCCTCTGCCAATTTAAAAATCAAATTGATGTTAGATTTGTATAGAACAACACATTTGACTGACAGAAAAGGCTGTTATAGATGGATGTGATGTTCTATTCTTGTATAACAAGGGTTTTGACTGACAGTTTAACAGTAGTACACTTTCTATCCCATATATTCTAAATTATTATTATTACAGTACAAAACATTTTTGCACTTGCTTTATATAGATAACGTACACTTTTTGTGTAATAACATTCAAGAAGAGAGGGTTTCTTTTATGTCTTAAAGATGATGACAATTAATGAAGGCTCTGTCTGACACATAACCAATGTCAAGGATTGCTATTGTGGTGCATGGTAATGTAAAAACTATTGGGTACTTAGCTTCCAGTGAAGGATCAGCATAACTCTTGACACATGCTATATGGTGGATAAAATAAATCTCCTTGGAGAGCAATAGAAATATTTCTTATACTGAAGAATACCCTTTCTGTTTTATAATCCTTCTTTTCAGCTTTGCAGTTCTTCGCATCACTGTAAAATGCAGTTTTAAGCTGAAAAGTAACTGTTTTAAATGGTACCTATTAAAGCAACAAATTTGCTTTCTGTGCTTTGCAGTCAACATTTCTCTGATAAAAGACCTAAGTTGCTTCTTCAGAACAATAGACAGAGATAAAGAAGGCACAGTTTTTCTTATTCATTTCTCTCCCTTATTTTCTTTTGGAGGGTTCCCTCTTTTACTACTGTCCTTCTCATTTTTAAATTTACTATTTAAATAATTGGCATCCTTTGTTCCTTTAGACCTTTGCAGCATTATGTACACTAACTTGATTCTCAAGCTTCATTTTAATGTTGCATGCAACTAAGGAAGAAGGCATGCTCTTTTTTGACCCTCTCAATGAAAAATAAAAAAAAAGAAAAAGAAATTGAATGAAAAAAATGGAGCCACATTCATCAGAACAGGTTTCCCTATGTTTCTGATGACCTATACTAGGAAAACATGATAAATACAAAGATTGGCTTTACAATTTTTTAAACTGGCTTACAGCGAGGGGTATTTTTCTGAAATAACTGTGCGTGGTGAGAGAATTAAATGGTTTAATTTTGTCTCATCATTATGTACAATCTGAAGGATCTTGGTATCTCAGGTTTACTCAGTAAGATTTTATTTTTCTGGGGAAGGAAAAATTCAGTAAATTTTATCCAACAATAGAATTATTTATTAGCTTGGGGCAGTGGTGGTGATATTTCCTGGGAACCACTAAAAAGATCTTTAAAAAATATTTATCCTGTTACTGGTGGTGCCAGTTCAACTCCTTGTCAGTTTTAGATGCAATACCAATGCTTTTCCAGCAGTGATTTATGACATGGAGGAAGACATAAAAGTAATTTGGGAAATAATACTATCCAGTTAGAAAATGATCACTCAGAAAAAAAAAGTAGTTTTATCGATATAAACTGCTAAGTTTTTAAGTGAAACAAACTAAAAAAATACTCCATTATCTGGAATTACATTGATCTTCACATAGGTCATTGTGATAATGCAAAAATCTGCTTCTTAATTTGAGAAAGTACTAATGACAGTCATCTGTATAAGGGCCAGAGGCTGTTAAAGCCTATGGTTTTCTGACCAGTGAAGACTGTTGAGATTCAAAACTCAGACTGAGTTCTAGTTTCTGAGCAGGATGTATTATACAATATATACATATATTTGTATCTACTCTGCTTTTTCTCTCTCTTTTTTTTTTTTTTTTTTTTTTTTGTGTGTATGTGTGTGTGTGTTTTGTTTTGTTTAGGGTTTTTTTTTGTGTGTGTGTGGTATTTTTTTTTCCCCCTTGCCCCCTCTGACCTTTGGCATCATTGTTCCAGTAGTGGTTGTCTGTCTAATCTGCCTAATTGTCTTTGGTCTTTCTTCCCTCTTATATGCTTCTCTCTTCTGTGAACTCTCAGTGCTCAATTAGTGAAGGAACAAAAGGCACAGAAGGAAATGTTCCCTTGCTGTCTATTCTTGTCTTTGGCATTGTAACAGCCTGGAACAGAGGCCATTACAAAGGACTGGATTAGCTCCTTCATCTTGGTTTGGAGAATACTCAGTAGTAATATTTTTTTAAAGAGACTTTTGCTTTTGGAATGAACTTTCTGCAGAGCACATGTGAACTATAATTTTCAGAGATTTATAACTTGACCAAAGACGGGGGAATTTTTTGCAGGGTTCATGGAAACACAGTATTGAGATACAGCATATGGGATGAACTATTTCTAACCGTTGTATTAAACTGTAAAGAGGTTTATATTTTTATGCAAGACATTTCCTCACTTTTAATAAGGATGAAGCATTTCCTATGTACTTAATTTTTGAAGGACATGCAACATTTTTGTGTACATCTATATGTCTAATTCTTTCCCTGTTTTAACAAAAATAAAAAGTGCAATCTAGGACAAGCATAAAAATTTGCAAGCCAAAAAGTAAGGATTTGTCACTTGGGGAGCTGAAATGCTAGGTTTTGGAACTGAACAAAGTCTGATGTCTCTAAACATTTGCTTTATAACAAATGCTGCTTATAAATATGTGTGAGAGAAACACATACACGTTTTTCTAGTTACCTTATTTTTCCAATTAAAAAAAATTAATCTCCTTAGCAGACACATTTCCTCTCAGAATAAAGACCTGATTCTTGAGTCTCATAGATAATATTTAATTTGCAAGATAGCGTAATGAAAATATGTTAATAGCTTTTTCAATAAGTTAATAGCTTTCAAGTTCATACTAATTAGTTTGTTAAAATATTCTGTTGGTAAAATACTTTTTTTTTTTTCTCTCTCCAGTAAAAGTTAAAATGTAGCACTGTCTTATAGGAACCATCTTACCAATAGTAAGAGCCAAATGGAAAGTATTATCAAAATTGTTAGAAAAAATAATTAGCAAATGTGTGATGAAGGAAGCTGCTATAATTGGCATCAAATAAGTTTCTGTAAATTTACAGCAAAATCTGAAGGAGTGTAGCAGTGGATCTTGCAGAGAGAATAAACATTCTTGGAAAAAAAGGATGTGAAGGCAAACTACTCATGATGTCCCAGGTGTCTTGTCCTAACTGCCTACAGCAGCAGCAGCTGCAGGAAAGGTGAGTAGTGCCCCATTCTCTGCTCAGTCTTAGTGGGGAGAGTGCTATGGAATTCAAGCGTATGTATCTTCGTATTGAGAAGATTACCTGTGTCTGATTTTCCATGTTATTGCTGTGCAGTTAGGGTGCTATGGTGGTATAACAGTTTGCTCAGTGAGAAATAATGAAGTGTATTTTTGGTGGGTTTTTTTGTATTTTATTTTATTTTATTTTATTTTATTTTGTTTTTTAAATTTTTTTTTAGTCCTGTTACTACTTTTCCCTTTCTTTGGCATCTTTATGTAGTACCCTTAGATCTCCCTAGGGATTTCGAAAGCAGTACTCCCTATATCCTTTTATATTCAGTCCTGTGATATCCCTTGAATCCCACTGCAGTTTTTTCACGTTTCTTTCTCATGTCTTTTTGAAGCAAATGCTTGTAGTACCTTCAACTTCCTTTGACTTCCATTAGCTGAAGAAAAGGCATCATCTGCTCTGGTTTATCCCAACCAAAGCTTGTGCTTCTTCGAAAGAACGCATGTGCTGAACATGCACTGGCTGTTGTCACTGTGTAACATCTAAATTCTCCACATCCTACTACCAGTTAAGGAATTAATAGAGATTGTTCCAATCTTTCTGTTCCCTGGTTCTCCTCATTTACTACATACCACATCAGCTGGGATCTCCTTGGGAACTCAGTTACTCTCAAATAGGACTAGGTTCCTGGATTAAAATTTAAGGTAATCTAGCTAATCAAGAGTTGGAGAATTTTACTTGAGATAATTTATTGGACACCAACATATTCATCATAATTATAATCATAAAATGTTTTAGGTTGGAAGGGACTTTAAAGATCACCTAGCTCTAATCAACCTCGTTCTCGACCAGGTTGCTCAAAGCCCCATCCAACGTTGCCTTCCTTGGACTTCTTCCAGTGTCTCACCACCACATTAAAGAATTTCTTTCTAATGTCTAATGTAAATCTACCTTCTTCCAGGTTAAAACCTGAAACTCCTTGTCCTGTCACTCTATTCTCTGCTAAGAAGACCTTCACAAGCTTTCCTGTAGGCCTCTCACATACTGAAAGGCCTCTGTAAAGTCTCCCTGGAGCTTTGTCTTCTCCAGGCTGAGCAAACCCAACTCTCTCACCCTGTCTTCATAAGAGAAGTGTTCCAGCCCTCTGATCATCTTCATGGCCCTCCTCTGGCCTCGTTCCAAGCATGCCATGTCCTTTCTGTGTTGGGGGCTCCAGAACTGGACACAGTGCTCTGGCTGGGGTCTCATGAGAGCAGAGTAGAGGGGGAGAATCACCTCCTTGGACCTGCTGGCTGTGCCTTTGCAGCCCAGGATACCCAGCTGGCTTTTGCAGCTGCAAGTGCACATTGCCAGCTCATGTTTAGCTTCTCAGCAACCAACACCCCTGAGTCCCTCAGGTCTGTTCTCAACCATTTTTCACCCATTTATTTGTACTTAGGATTGTAACATAAATTTCTGATCACCATTTTGACTGTTGAGAATAAGAAAATTGCAGGCAATTAGACACATGCTTACATAAAGATCTCTGCCCTCCCCTTACCTCAGGCAACTATATTATTTTTCCATGTATTCAGTCCATACAAACACCTCTGGTATGGTGACGGGCAGCCAGGAGGTTGACATGGTCTTTCTAATGGTTTCTGTCTGCTGATCTGTGTCAATGGTTTCTGTGTGGATCACCTGTAAGCAACAGTCTCTTAGGTGTGTCTCTGCTGTGCTGGTGGGTTGCTGGTGGCTACAGTGCTTCAGTGGTGTTCCTGCCCCTTTGTGGATCACTAATACTCCTGTCCATTAGGGGAGTTTCTGCCCTACTGTGGTTTGCTCACAGTCACAGTCCCTCAGGCAATGTCCCTACTGCCTTTTGGCTTGGAGTGCCCCATCCCCACCAAGTGTGTTTCCAGCTTCTCAAACCTGCCTCCATCTGTCTTCAATGTGTCTGAGCAGGGATACCTTGTGCTCCTCTGGTTGACCTATGGGGCTTTTATCTCATTTAGGACTAGCACATGGCAGTACATGACCTCCTTACATATAGATCACCACCATCTCCTGCTGCTTAAAGTCTATACTGTACTCATTTACAACTAAGTCAAACAAAATGAGCAGACATTGCATAGTGTCTACCTCTTGTTTCCATAAAAAACTATAAAGAAAAAAAGGAGGGCACTAACTTCTGCTCTTTTATTGGGTTTTTTGTAGAGTTTGCTTTTGTTTTTGTTTTCTTTCTGTAGAAGGCATGGTATTCGCATTATCATCCATGGAATGCTTACTATGAAGGAGGGATTTTTTCAGTGAATTTTATTCTTATAAATGCATCTAACATTTTAAAAGAAAAAAAGGTTTTTAAAAGAATTACATTCCTACACCTAGGAATATGAAGATCTGGTCAATGTATGAATTTTCTTGTTAAAATTCCATCTTTCTCTTCATTTAGACTTCTGTCAAATGGCCTACTTTATTCTGACTAATGTAACACTTCAGAAAATGTCCTCACTCTCTCTGAACAGTTTCTCATTTTTACACTAGTTGCAATTGTGTAGGTCACTTTGCTTTTCTGTTTTTATCCTAATAGTATGTTTCTTCTTTTTCTAGAAAAGAATTTCCTGATTCCGTACTTTGTTGAAAATATTTCTTTCTATTGATCTTCAAAATTTTTTTTGCATTTTTTCAATTCTTTAATTTTCAAGCATATCTCTATACAATTAGAAGTTTCATATGAGATCTGGTTTGGTCAAACATTACACTCTTTGACCTCACTTGTAGGTTATGCATAGAATTCGATGTTATATAGAACCTTGATTTTTAAAATATTAATATAACAGTCGCTCATTATTTACTTTAAGGTATGTCAACATTTCTCAAAGGAGCCAAAAATCCTACACAATGGGGAAAAAGATGGGCCGGTAGAAAAAAAATACTATATTTTCACTGTAATTGTTAGAAAAATTATTTTACTTCGTCAGTCTTTGTGTCAGACATGAGTTTATGGAAGGAGTTGAATGAAGCAAAGAAGTTTGTACAGAAAACAGAGTTAGAATTGTACAAGGAGCTAAAATTTATCTTGGTAAGCTTCCAAAAGCTATAACCTAAAGGAAACCATGTTGTTAGTATGCTACAGAACCTTTAACCTGTAGTTTGGTCTAAGCTTCTAATAAAAGTAAGAAAGCTTGCCCTTTTCCTCAGCAGTTCCTTGGGGCTACATGTTAAATATGCTGATTCTGTTTAGTTGTTTTTATTTCAATACTCATTAACTTACATTGGCATGCTTATTATAAAAATTAGGAAAAACAAGTGATGAAATAATGTTGAAAGATGAACAAATGAGTATTTTAACTCATGATATATTCCAGAATTTCAAACAAGGTGATCTCTTTTTGATGCTATGGGTTTGATTTGTCTTTTTTCAATTCCTGTGGAAATTATACTGCATGTTTTGTATAAATTTTGTAAGTGGTTGTTTAAATTAGAGTTTTGCTTCAAACAGGTAAAGATTTTGAAAGACACCAATGACTAAGTTATATAATTACTATTGACTTGCTATAAACAAACATTTCTTCCTTTTTTTTTTTTTTTCAGCATTGTGATTTCTTGTTATTCTATGTTCCTACTGTTATGTTCAGTATATATTTTTCCCATATGTTTATCCACAGACTTTGGGTTTTACTGGTTCACCAAAATATGTGTGAAATTGGATTAATATTATCTTCCTCAGGCCACCATGACAGAGAGAAATTAGAAAGCTGATTTAACTGGTGAAATTTAAGAAAAAAGTTTAGTTAAAACTTACAGAAACATAGAGATTCCTGATAGCAGGCTCTTGCAACTGGTAGAAGACTAATCGAATCAATGCATTTTAGGTAAGTTAGGCAGATTTAGAAAAGTGTTAATTTATAGTAAGGGTATTTAACCAGTGGAATAAATGTTATAGGAATATGATGGGCTCTTTAGAGCCTGAACTCTTTTAAATTAGAATTGGAGGTCATTTAATACAATAAAATGTTGCTTTAGCAGGCGTTTATGGATTTAATTTAGATTCCTATAATTCTGTTGTCTGTGTTATTCAGGAGATCAGCATATATGATCAGAATGCTTTTTGTAGCCTTAGATTCTATATACCTACAATTTGAGCTCTCACCCATGTGAGAAAGCAAAATGCTACTTTAGGAAGGAAGGTAAAGGAAAAACATGGTAGACCTGAACACAAAGGGTATTGTGACAGGAGATCTGCCATTCATTTATTGTACACCTACTCAGAAGATGTTCCATATGTATGCCACTCAGATAATGGGAGGAAAATGTTCACATTGAAAATAGGAGGTGGGAGGGGATTTTAAGCTCATATATTCACCTTGCAGTGCAAAGAATAATTACCTATGTGTATACGCTACTGAAAAGTTATTCTGTTCTTAGGACTGAAGCTAGTGTTTCTGTATAGTATTTTAATATGACATGTAAATACACTAGCTCAGTTTGTAGTAGTTGAGTCATCTCTAACAATAATGCCATTGAGTGACCTCAGTGCATTTGGCTTTTTAGAAAAGATTTTATTTATTTAAGAGAGGTTGGTGCTAAGTGCTGGCACCCCTGAACAGTGCTTCATCTTCATCTTATGCCATTCTTCTATACTGAAAAAGAGACAACTGCTCCTGTCCTCAGTGGGAGGTGCTTCAATTCTGAACTGGAAGTCACTGGCAATTGAGATTAGAGGCAGTCATCCAACACCTTGAAGAGGAAGCAGCTGTCAGCTGCAAGAAGCTGCATCTTTTCAAACAACCACTTCACTTTCTTGGAGGCAGCAAGAGTCAATAGCCAGCCAGGTCTCAGAGCTTCTCAACCATGTTCTGCATATGTGTAAAGCAAAATGTAAATATAAGATAGCAAAAAAAGGTCATGCATTTGCATGGAGCTACCTTGTATTGCTTAACTCTATATTTGGTGGTAATGTGATTTCTTCAAAATGAAACTTTGAAAACAAAGAGGTAAAAAAATTGGAATCTGAAAAATAGCTGAAATTTTATGAATGAACAAATTGTTCTTCATCTGAAACAAATTTTGTCATGCTTATGAATTAATAGAGAGAGTATGCTATCCAAGTGCTGTATCATTTGTTAAGAGTTTTCTTTTGCTCTAGCTCTGCCTTATGTGATTTCTAAGTTGGCTAACAAGCAGCATATCAATCTTGGACATGTCTTTCATCCTGGGAACATTTTCTAGAACTGTAGGAGATGGCTTTGCCAGCTGATGGGGACAGCTGAAATTTCTCTAAAGCTAATGTCAGTGCTTGCATGTGTTGATCTGGGTAGCTTTAAAGTTCAGTTTAAAGACAGTCTACTATATAAACAGTTTTCCTGTTTTAAACCAGAAGTCTGGGAAAATTTAAAATGTAAACAACTGAAACAAAAGATCCCAAAATAAAGTCTTCTTTCAGGTCCTTCCATTTAGAGGAAAAATAGCTTTAGTACTTAATTTAAATTTTAAATACGTGTTTATAGGTAGTATACATATATGGAACTTCTTATATGTATGTATTATTTCTGTGATTTATACGTAGATTCAGAGTGTATCAATGAGATCCTATCATTGATTGAGTTTCAGTCTATGAAGCAAAATCAAGAATGGAAAATAAGACACTATATAGCACTATAATTTTTATTCTTTTGTGAGAAAAATAGATAAGATTAGTATATAATTTCTGTGTTTCAAATGGCAATATTTGTTATTCTTCCTAATATGGTGAAAAAAAGGTAATAAGTTTTCAAAAAATACTTCATCTTATGTATGCAATGCCATGGACTTTCTGTTACATTTTGTCATATGTTGTGAGTAGTTAAAAAAATTTGGGTTGTTTTTTTTTTTTTACTCTTCTTTTGTAAGCCATCATTTTCATATTATGCACTGCTTCTTTCAGAATGATTCCTGAAGCACATAATTAGCAGTGTGCAGTAATTGGGAATAAAAAAAACCAATATGACATTCCAGGTATTTTTCATTCTTTTACCTTCCAGGGGTTGTAATATAGAAAAGATAAATTGTCGTTTTATTTTGGGTTTTAACTTCTATTCAGTTTTAATTTAGTATTTTGATAGCAGTTTGGTTTAGTAAACCTCTTGGTTTTGTGCATACAGGAAAAGCATTTCTACCTGTATTGCTTTTCTTTTAGGACAATTAAAAGGATTATTTTAAGAAATTTAATGTTATTCTGTTTTAAACATGATATTAGAGAGAATCTTATTTTGTACCTCTTTTGTCAGTTTTTTAAAATTGAGATTTTGTTCTGGATTTTTTCAGTTGTCACACATCTCATATCTTGATATGTATTTTTAAAGTAGGAATTTTTAAGCTTTCAAAGAGAAGTGGAAAATGTTTTTTACAAATTTCTCATACATATAAATTATATGTGTATGTAAGGTGAATATTTTAAATATTAGCTAAATGTGCAATACTTGTTAGAAAAAATAAATTTTGGTATTGGATTTTTTGTTTGTTTCTTTTTTGGTTTTGTTTGTTTTCCTTTGGTGCTTTGCACTGTTTGAGAGGAGCATATAACATTAATTTATGCTTACAGTCAAAACAAAGTGTCCCAAGACCTATGGAAGTATCCCTGGTTTAAAAATGTGGAAGTTAGACCAAATACAGTGAGGACTGTGACTAAACTGAGAACTATTATATCCTAAATTTATAGCCATTTCATATTTTTAGAAGTCTACGTATGGGTATTTTTATGTGGAATAAGCAAGGCCATGGATAAACGTCTAGTGATATAAATCTATTGGGAAATTACATTATGGAAACAAGTTGGAAATATTTGTGCCTTGTGCACCACGAGGAAAGTAGGCCTGCACTAACAGGTTATTTCTCTCCCATGAACATTAAAGGTAGCAAAGTGAAAAACAATGTAGCAAACATCTTAACATTACTTTTAAAAGTACAAAGCATCAATTCTTTTTTAAATTTTACCTGCTCTATAATGAGACAATAGAACCGTGACCTGATTTTATAGTACTTAATTCAATATTTTAAACCTTTTCAAAGGAAAATATATTTAGGAAACTGAAATCAGTCAATTAAAATCCATAGATTTAGACCCGTTATAAAATAAAAAAGTAGATCAAAAAAAGTTAATTTCTTACTTTTGGATATTCTTATTATGGCATGTTCCTTTTGATGAAGAATAAAATAGAGCAACTGTGAGAATAACAGAGCCCTTACACACAGACAATTTAAAGTACCACCTCTGGTTAAACAAAAGGTAAACCCAGGACTACCACAGGTATTCAGCAAGATGTGATCTTACAACTGCTCATTTTCTCAAAGCTGTAAAGCTGTGTGTGGGATAGAAATGCCTGCAATTTTTCTCCAACTTTATCAAACTCATGCTCAGGAAAACATTAATTTGTAAATATGGAAACTGATGGTGTTTCTCCATTATGAAAACACAATAGCAGTGTGTGATCAAAGAATGCTTTTTGTAAGTTTTCCAAATTGAAGAAGCTCTATGGATTATGAAGTGTAGAAAAGAACTTTAGGGGAAAAGACTGTAATAATGAATGTACTCCCTATTCCCTGCTGCTTCCTAAAGTGTGTAAATAAGACTTGTAAACAGCCCAGGAATCTAGAATTGGATTGAGTGATGATGGTAAGACAGAGGTGTAGGTACTGCTTAAAGTCTTATGGTAGTTGAAAGAAACTGTCATCAACATTTAGCTCTTGAGAAAACTGGATTGAGATTTTACAGAAGTATTTTTCATCAGTTTCTGAGATGTGCATAGTTTGAAAGAGGGTTCAGAAATGCTGATTTCACAAATACACATCATACTAGAAAGCAGATGCATTGAGATGAGCTGCATACTATTTTGGAGCTGTTCCTATTCTCCTAATAGTAGCCTTTTATGAAGGGTACACAGTCGTACAGCTTGAAAACAACTCTGTGAGACAAATTATATGGTTGGGCCTCAGAATTGTTTGTTTTCCTTGTTGACCTTGCTATGAACATTTTGATTCCTGAGTAGTGTTTGCTCCACTCACTTAAGTGATGAGTAAAAAGAGAGTGGGAGCTTTGGAACCAAACCATTTGGCACTGGAGCTATGTGAGGATTGCTTAATGTGTGGATTGAGGACATGAGACAGCTACAGAGTAATTGGCATTACAGATGGAAAAGAGACCTGTTTGGATCATCCCGTCTGTCTCCTTACATAGTCAGGACTATTCCCTACAGAACGTTTTCCAACATTTTGTCCAGTTTGGTTTTAAACATCCCAAATGCTGGAGATTCCACTGCTTCCCTTGGGGTGCTTTTCTACTGCTTTGCAGATCTCATTGCCAAGTAGTTTTTCATTATACTCAACTGCATTTTTTTCTTGGGTTTTTTTGGTGTTTTGGGGTTTTTTCTTGTTACTTGTAATTTCTTTTTCTTTTCAAAGGTAATTCTTTAATCATTCTAAAAATGGTCATATAAATATAATGTGAGGTTAGTAGCAACACAATGGTTGTCTGTGTTGCTGCTTAATCCTGTGTAGTGAAAATGTATGTTTTTAATTTTCATGTGTGTTCTTTACATGTCAACATTTCTTGCTCTCTCATAATTTCCATTGGCCTTTTCAGTATGCTCATGCTCACTTATCAGTCCATGTGAAGAACTCTTCTGTAGTCAACCTTTTACCATTTAATGTCCACCATTTAATGGTGGACAAATGGATGTTTTGGTGCATTGGTGAATAGGGTTTCCATATTATTTCAAAGATGCATAATTACAGTGCAACGAAAGGAAGAAGGAGCAGTCACAGTTTAACTATTCTGACTGTTCTGTTCCTGTTCCTGTATTAGTCATATTCCTCTGGGACAGTATATAAACAATGTGGAAGTAATTTCTGAATGAATAAGTTCTCTTTTGCTGAACAACTCAAGGTATAAACTTTACAGTTACAGGATAGAGATGTAGGTTGACACTGTTACAGATGCTTATAAACTGATGTTGTTGTATTAATTTGGGAGTCGGAGTCTTTCCTGATAATTAGGTCTTTTCCTGCATTTTATTATGATAGTGCTGTCAAGTGTAGTAACTCATAAGGGAGAGCAGCTGTGTTTTATCTTTAAATTTAGTGTAGACACTAATTCCTGCATACCTTTACTATTTGAATGGGTAATTAATTAGTTAAGCTCACTCAGTGATTTGACAATTTGCTATATGACTCTTGAAATACTGTTGATCCTTACATGAAATCAAGACCTTCATGGATGTTTTGGTGTGAAGTGTCATTAGGGAGTGGTGGTCAGGCCATTTTGACATTCATTAAACCTTTTTTTAGAAATCAAATAAAGTACCTCTTTTATTTTCATTGCCACTCTATTAATGTATCAAAATTAGAAGATCCTTACATTTAACTTCTAAAATTCAAGAAGACAGAAGGAAGGAAGGTCTGTCTCCATTAACAGTCTTTAGACCTTGTTTTTTGTTGTTTGTTTGTTTTTCTCGCAAAACTTTTCCAGAGCTGTGCATTAGTCTGTTCTGAAAGGAGGATGTCCCTATGTACATTAGTTTCTTGATTTGTTTTTGGTTTTTGTTTTGTTTATTGGGTTTTTTTCTGTTTATTGAGATGTTATTTACATTTTGCTCTACCCAGGTTTGAGTTTCATATGATTAAGCATCCTGTTACCAAACTTGTTTTCATAATCTTTGTGAACAAAATGGACATGATACACAGAAATTTGTTGGTTTACAAGGATTCCACCAACCAAAACCAAATCTCAGATAAGAGTCTAAATTATCCATATGATGCTGCTGATCTGGTGTCATTTAGCTTACTGAGTTAGCTATTTTAAATTCTCTGACTTAGGTGTTAATGATGGCACAGATTAGTGAAATATGTGGTTAAAATGGTAGGCATTAATTCTGTGTATGTCCAATTCATATGTACAGAAATTTATCTGAATTTGGCACACTGGAGTCTTTAGTCTAATTTTCAGTCTCAAACAGGTGATTTCAGTGCAGCTGAAAAGGAGCAAGTTTTTCTTGAAACTCAGAACTGGACACACTTGACGATGCATGCGGATATTCTGTGAAGTATGTCTGCACTTTCTAGTACATGTTATTCAGAGCTCACATGTCCTTAGATTTGTAAAGTATCTCAATCACAGATCATACCCCTGCTGGAAGCCATAAACAATGTATCAATGTGAAGGGGTTTGTGCATACAGGAGATACCAAGCAGAGCTCCCATATCCAACAGTAGGCAGCGCTTTCTATTTGCTCCATCAGGCAAGGTTTTTTCCCTTGGCTATTGTGGACTGCTTCAGGAGGGTTTCCAGTCTTTTGGTGAGAGCTTGTGCTTTTGCTATTGCAGTGGTTACATTGAGGATCTCATTAAAGTAAAGGCACCAGCTCACTCAACCTGCATGAAAAAAGTCGGTAATACAATACTAACAACAATGAAGACTCCTCTTGAACTGCAAATATCCTGGAATTTATCCTTAAAAATGGTGAGTGTTTATCATAGTTCTGGTACCTCTGAAGGACTAGTATGACATCTTTGCAATTGGTTGTATAGGTGTGTGTGCTATTATTCCTAGCCCCTGAAGATGTAGAAATGAGAGTTGGCTCACTGCAAGTTCTTGGAGAAAGGGTCTTTTATACCCCTTCTCTTCCAGTACACATTTGCTTGGATTTTTGCTGTGCATTTTCCAGGCCATAATTCCATCATAACACATTTGTTACGTGAAAACAGATATTGTAGCACAGAAAACAAGTTTGAAGGTCCTCATTAAGTTTAAAGGACTTAGTTTTCTGTTTAATGTTGACAGTGAGATTATTATTATTGAATTGCTTCCTGATCATATAGTAATTTTTAAGTGTCTTAGTCAATATTAAGTATTTAATCTCTTCCAAATACAGGTTGCAGTTCAGTATTCTGGGTAACTGACTGTAGCTGGAATTTCCCTTGCATCCCAGAAATGGTGCAGTGACCCAGCAAAAAATTTTGTATGCCTGAATCCTTCTCCCATTACCCTGTACTTTTTAGTAATTGGCCATTATCACAGATTTATGCACACAGTATGCACATTTCAATGTGAATTACACCTTCTTCAGTGATGGTTTCTTATCTACTTTGTCTGCCCAAAATTATGATTCTGGTTTGTCTTGTTGAACACACTTAAGTGACTATATCCATTTATTCCTAAATATATAATAGATTCTGGACCAGGTCTTCATGTTGTTCATTTAGACTTCTGGTGAAGTCGTGACTGACTTGATTTCACTTAGCTGTCCAATTTCAAACCCACCCACAATCTGGAAGTCATGGAGAAGGGGGCTATCTAAGGCAGACTCACTTTCCAATCCATATGTGCCAGAAAGGTACATCTGAATACAGAAAATTAAGTCAGTCCATGTAATGCAAGCCTTGTTTAGAAGATTAAAAATCCCCAAACAAACAAGAACCCTCAGAATTCTAAAGTGGAAGTCGCAGAGGTGTTCCAAGAAAAAGTGGATTTACTTGCTACAAACAGTATCTGTGAACAAGTGTGATGCTGAACAAGTATGATGCATCACTTTCTTATAGTACAAGCTTTATAAAAGACTTCTAAAATGCAACAATCATATAAATCCTGCTTTGAACTGTTGCAGGTTTTCTTTGCAATTTCACCCTTTCCTGTTTGGACTCATTGACATCTTCCATCTTCTGTGTTCTTGTAAGTGAGCTGTAAGCTACTACCTTCACATGCTAGGCAATTTTCTTGCTGCACAAGCCTGTCAGTTGTTATTTAATGGGGCACAGTTATTAACCTTAATTATACTTACAGTCCTTAATTACACTCAGGTGCAATTCTGTCTTGATGTTTCATGTCACAGTGGACCTGATCTGTGGTTCCACATGAACTACAATTCTTCATGATGGTCTTGTGCTTTATTTAAGGACTGCATTCATTCTAGCCCTTTCCAATTTAACACAGTCATGTAAGTATAGAATACTGATGTCCAGTGCAAAATATTTATGTTGCATGCATGGTGTCTTTTTCTTCCTCTAAGGCAAAAACCCCTGCTCTAAACAGCACTTCCATTTTCTAGAACAATAAGGAAAGCAATTTAAGGGTGTAATTTAATAGTTAGCTTGAAGTACCACTTACTGTCTTCCTTTAACTTCTGTAGTGTGATGCAGAAACTTGCTTATCTGGCTAAAAGTTCAGGAAGATTAAAATTAGTATTCTTCATGTGCACAAGGACTTCCAGGAACCAGAACAGTTTTTTTAAGACACAACATCTTTGATTGGTTTACTATGTGTGTATTCTCAGTGTGTTCCTCCTACAGACCATTTTATTTTGAGAATACCCAATAGCTACTACTTACAATAGGTGTCTTTGGTTTCATGTTATTCTTAATTAGCTAAGTATTTGGTTGCAGATTACATTCAACCATGTTCTTGCAAAGCCTCTGTATCCTGCCTTAGACATGGGACAGTATCAATTATTGTAACTTATGTGTAATTACAAGTCAAATAAAACAGAGTCATGCTGCATGTCAAATATACAGAGACTTGAGAAACTTTTATGGATGTGCTTTACATAATATCTGAAATTTTTGAGCAGCAGAGTTAGTGTCCATCATTATGCACATCAGCAAATACAGTGGTTTTGGTGGTCTTAGAGGAATTCCTGTGCTTGAATAAATCAAATAACACTTTTCTATGAAAAATACAACATCCATTTGTGATATCTGGTGCTTAAAATCTGTAGGTAGAAGATCTACTTGCTCTCTGTTACTCGTACAAAAAAATTGCCCAACATGTGCCCTTCTCATTTTTGACCAATATATCCAGAACCCTTTGGGTATCATTTATATTTGTACCTTTGTTGAGCTGAGAGCAAAAGAGGGAAAATGGGAAAATCCCTAAAGTATATGTCTATCCTCCTCACTTTTTTTTTTTTTTTTTCCCCTTCAGCTTTTGAGTTCAATGAGTTCCACATGATTGTATGCAAAATAACCTTACATCCATGGATCATTTGGGTTTCACCTTGCAGTTCCTACTCTGGAGACTGATATGTAATTGAGCTTGGTTCCTGTGCTCCATCCTCATAAACAGTATCTGAAAAACTTCTCAGCTATTTGGTGGTATCAATTATGTAATTTAGATCTTGATCTGCTTTTAAGTATATTTGTTATTAAGAACATGAACTGGACTAGAAGAGATGCTTATATCTTGCCATTGAATGATCGTCTTTTGCATCTAACTGTTGAATTCTTTTCCACCTGAGAGAATTTTCCCAACACAATTTTTTTTCATAAATGTGCTGTGCACATCGTTCATGGCTGATTTCTGTAAAACTTGGTATCTTTTTCCAAAGGTGGAATTTGATAGGTCTAATTTTTGGTGGATAAACATGAAAATCAAACTAGAATTTGGTGTGTTTTCTGAGAATGCTAGGGTTTTCAATAAATAAGATACATAAGCTTGTGTGGCTTAGAAAGTGATTAATATACTATGTTTGGACATTCTGCTTACTTTTACTGAAGCTGCTGAAGGCTTGTGTTTGCTGTAAAGGTTAAGATAGTTATTTTAATATGGTTTGGTGAAGAAATCTGTAAAGTAATTTCTCTGCAAGTTTCCATTTCTGCTGATTTTTGGTGGTCTTTTTTTTAAAAAATGTATATATATTCCTTTTGATTATACATTAATATTGAAAAATGAAAAGAAGAAAAAATTATTTGACCTTTCGCTCTTGAAAGCATAAATATTATTAAATGATGTTTACTGGATTTGGAAAAAGATGAAGTGAATAGTAATATTGAACATCTATAATTAGAAAGAGGGTGGCTGGTAGGTTGAGAGAGGTTCTCCTCCCCCTCTGGGCTGCCCTGGTGAGGCCACATCTCGAGTATTGTGTCCAGTTCTGGGCCCCTCAGTTCCAGAAGGACAGGGAACTGCTTGAAAGAGTCCAGCATAAAGTAACCAAGATGATGAAGGGAGTGGAACATCTCCCTTATGAGGAAAGGCTGAGGGAGCTGGGGCTCTTCAGCTTGAAGAGGAGAATGAGGGGCAACCTCATCAATGTTTATACATATGTGAAGGGAGAGCCCCAGGAGGATGGTGCCAGGCTCTTTTCAGTTATGCCCAGTGACAGGACAAGAGGCAACGTATAGAAGCTTGACCACAGGAAGTTTGCTATAAATATTAGGAAGAATTTTTTCACTGTGAAAGTGACTGAGCACTGAAACAGGCTGCCCAGGGAGGTTGGGGAGTCTCCTTCTCTGGAGGTATTAAAAACCTTCCTGAATGCATTCCTACATGATGTTCTGTAGGTGACTCTGCTCTGGCAGGGGCGTTGGACTTGATGATCTTTTGAGGTCCCTTACAACCCCTAATTTTCTGTGATAATATATGGCCTTTTGACCCATGGTGAAGTGCAATTTTTCTTTCTTAGTTAGGACACTTCCACGTTGTTTGTAGGGATTTCCAGGATAAATGCAGCCAGATTAAAGTGCACCAATACTTTCTTACCATCTGGGAAAGACAGCATCCTTTCAAGACAGCTCGATTGGAATGAGACAAGGCATTACACAGCATAGGATTGAGAAATGTTAGTGTTAATAAGCTTATCTCTTCAGTAGTACTGAAGTAATTCCCACCCCCACCTTCCCCAGATCATTAGCAAGAGAGATTATCTTCTTAGCAATAACAAGCAATAAGTTATTGGTGTGGGTTATTATCAAAGAATTTGTGGTCATGGATCAGGTTTCTGTTCTAAAGCTAGCACATGAATATAAACCTATATTATGATTTTTGGTCAGAATTGCTGAAAACAGCCAAAACCAAAGGTGAATGTTCCATCTGTATCATGGTGCTTCATCTGCTCAATTCATTTGCATCCAACCTGCCCACACAGTCTGATTGCACAGTAGTTTGCCTTTGGTTATTATCTTCTGTGAGGCAGAATGGGAATGGCTACTTGGAGGAATGATGGAAAGGGTTGACTGCTGCCACCAATGTTATTCATCTACCCTGCTAGTTTGATGTGTTGTCAAGATAGATGTCAGCCAAAAACTAGCTGTGGGCTGAATAAATTACTTTGAAGAAGGCAGCCTGCTCTTACTGGTTTCTTTGTTGTTTACTCCTCAGTTATGGAAAGGGATTAGATATTTACTGTGCACACACGGCACAGTTGAACTTTATAAATCAAATGCTGTCAGGACTCAATGAATTTATTGTGCATTTGCAGATTGACTGCTGTGTGCATATTTGTATAGAAATGCAGGCAGTAGGACTCAAACCTGGGGGAAGGTAGGATGTCAACTGGATTCAAACTTGCCACTTAAATCTTGTTCTAGGAGAATATTATTCTTCAACATACTCAACTCCAGCATCAGACAGAAAATTTTCCTGCCCATGACTGACTGCTCTAAGGGGCTTCTTCCCCTCAGTCCCACTGATTTACTCCACTGCAGGTGTCTGGCTGTCTCTAGCAGTCTGTCTGTAATTTAATGGGAATCCTGTCCTCTTTGGGTCTAAAATTTGCTAATAATGTTGAGCTTCACAGCCCCAATGCTCAACAGTGCAGCTTGGCTTGAAAACTTTTACTTATGTTTGATATGCCATAGTTTAAGCAAATGTTAGAACATACATATATTATTGACTGGGGCTGCCTTCAGTATAGTGCAGTCGTCAAAGAAAGCATAAAAAATCCCCAGACAAAAAAAAACAAACCACCAACACCCTCACCTGTCATGAAAAATACCTTTTCTTAGGTAAAATTCCCAACCCTATGAGTGTCCCATAGTTTATCTATCTTTTTTCTCATGTGTCCTATCTTCTAGAAGGACTGTTTTGCCCATGCAGGTGTACAATGGCTTAATTCCCCAGATTCTGGTCAGAGGACTGAGGCTGCTGCCTTCTTAACCCTTGACTCTCCCTGTTTGTAGATGAACTTGCTGTGAGTTGGATTTCAGCTGCACATTTGGAAATGCTTTCTGAAAAAAGAACTTCCTCTTATTTGGAGCAATATGATGGAGATTTTGTGTCAATTGGTTCCATGAGGAATCCTGATCTATGTAACATTTTTTATCTAATATAGAGAATTGAATTGTATAAATGCTATGCATCAAAAGTTAGACTAAGTCACTTATTCAACATATGAGTTTTTCCAGAAATATCTTTTCATATCACAGATGCAGGAGCTTAGGGCAGTACATTTCAGTGCTCTGTTTATTCTTTCTTCTTTTTAATCCCTTCTCCCTTAAACATTGGTATTTGGTTGCAAGAAAGCTGTAACAAAGGAAAAATATAATCCAAATTTGAGGGAATTCTCCTTCATGAGAAGTATCTAGATTTACTGGCACAATGGGTGCTCATTCAAATTTTTTGGAAGTCACAATGAAGAGCTTTCGTAAATGAAGAGGGTACCTGAGGAATAGGCAGGTTAATGTTGTAACTAGATATGTAAACAGATGCTTACTTACAAAATGTATATTGTGCTTTCAGAGATTTATTACCCTGCAGATGTTCAATACACCTTCCTCCACTGAGATGGGATAAATTAATTTGTAAGTGCTCCAAATTCATTTCAGTACAGAATGAGACAGGTTCACGTGAAGCAGTATCATATTAAATAGCAAGGTTTTTTCATGTGCTTTTTTCTTACCTGAGTGTCCACAGACTGAACTATGTTTATTTAACTGAGCTTTGGTTTTTATCAAAACAGTATATTTTCTTGCAATTTTAAATTTAATTCCTGGTGTATTTTAGTTAGATTACTTTAGACTAGAAATTAAAGACAAACCATACTAGGAAGAGGAAAAATAAAATCCTAGTTCTCTGAAGATGTGGTCAAATGAGGGCAATATTTGCCAAACCTTGCTTCTAGATTTCACCTGAAAGGATCATTCCTCTATATCTTTTTCTTTTCCTAGACTGTGGCACAACAAGTGTATGTAATGTTTTAGAATTCTAGATAAATTTTAGAGAACACAGGTGGGAAAAATTGAAGTAAAAAGAACAAAAAGGAGAATAAGGTGGCTAAAGATTTTGTAAAGACAACAGGTTATGTTTAAAGGTAAGCATGAGACTGTAAGCACATCATTATTAGAATTCACAAAGGATTGTTCTTTGGTGAATTTTAGTTTTAATAACTGGGTGAAGTAGAAGTAGGTTGTTTCTAAAAAGGTTTTTTTTTTCTGACAGCATATACTGGGGAAAGATCCAAGAGGGGAAAATGTCATTTTAGGTTAAATATCATGTGGTGATCAGAAGAAACTGTGTAGACTGTCCATGAAGTTAACTGGACATAAATCCTTCAGGAAAACAAGAAGCTTCAGAAAAGCTATTAAAAATGGACATTAATGTCAAGAAACAGAGCTATCTTTAAGATAGAAATTTATTGAATCGTATTATGGATATACTGTAGTATGTGAAGAGATTCTTAGAAGTGTAGCAAGTTATGTTAGTAAAATTAAAATACAGTACAATTATAAAAGATAGTTTATCATATGTAAAGCATAAATCTCAAAACTCTGTGACTTGAACTCAGCTGGCTTTCACTAAAGTTATGAAATCTTTTAAGTGTTCAGTTATATTAACATCCTGACAGTAAGACAAGATTGTGATGTTAAATCAAATATTAAAAATTGTTTTAAATACGTTTAAGGTTGTAGGTTAAAAATAAAGATACTGAATTATTTAAAAAATCACTTGTGACTTTGTAAGTAAAGGAGTTATTACACTACGTAAGTCCATTTTGGGACTTGTCTATGGAACATTGCTTGTGGCAAATCTTTGTGCATAGTCCTATACATTTTCTTTTTAATAGACAGATTTTTATGGAATTATTATGTTGTTCAATACTGCAATTACCCTGCACTTTGTTTTTGTGTAGAATCACACCCAGATCTGTGCTATCTGTCTTGGGGTTCCACTGCTATCTTTTAGGTGATGTTATATATTTTTACTGCTTGTTGAAGTCAAGCAGAAAAAAATTATTGATACCACATTCCCATGCATGCATCAACTAGAGATAAATAAGATAAAATAACCCCAAATACTACTAAGAGTATAGTGCTTGAGAAATTCAATGGGAACTGCAACAGGTACAAAAAACTTCCCAGTCTTGGAAATTATCAGTGGCGGGTAGGCAGACTCCTTTTGGTTATATTTCTTCTATTGTTCTTGTAGAGACAATTACCATGTCAAAGGACTTAACTAACTGCTTTAAAATGTCATTAATTTTCTTAAATGAAATGTATCAGAGGAAATAGCTCCCGTGCTTAATTTCAGAAGCTTGGATAATATACTGTGGACCTATCTTGGGACAAGCAGTCCTCTAACATTTTGTTTGCCCTTGAGATTTAGAAGGAATCATATCTATAGTATTCATAATAAGTAGCAATTTAACAAAGTTCAAATTAGATGTGAACAAATGGATTAACAAGCACCTCATTAAAATTTTAATTTCCATTTCATTTATCACTTTTAATAGAATCAACTCTGTTTCAGGGTGGGGGAGGATTAATTTCCAAGTATAACGTTAATTTCACTTGTTTTTATCAATAGCTTGAATTTTTTCTATAATATGTACTTTGTGTAATTTTGAAATATCTGACCTGCACGTAAAACTAATACATGCTTAAAGAATAAAGAAAATCCAGATTTATATAGTGGATATTTTTAAACTACTGAGCTTTACAGTACTGTTGTCTGTAGTATTTTCCTCCAAGTACTGATGTGAACTTGTAATGATTTTAAGAAGAATAAATGAATTTAAAATAAGCAATACTAGAAAGTTATTTAAATAATTCCACTGAAAAGATCATTGTAAATATTTCAGAAGTAAATTCTGACTCTTAAACTTTACATCCAGATTCTAACTTCAAAGCAATATTTTAAAGTGCTTTGAATTCCTTGGATAGTATATATCATAAACATGTACAGAATTTTCATAATTTAATGTTTTCTGTCAAATAAATCTATTCCGAAGCTCCAACATGAATATAACCATTACTGAAGAATGATTTTATATAAAAATGCACATCTTAAAAATGTGTTTTATTTTCGAGGGAAAATAAAATAAATTATAGGAGTATAAAAATTTTATCTTGTGTTTGTTCATCTGTACTTTGAAGTTACTCTGTTCAATCATGGTGTGTTCCAGGTGTCAGGTGCCAGTTTTTGTAGTTACAGAAAGGTTTTTCTACAGGCACATTTTTCCCCAAATACTCACTTCATACTTTTTTCCACTTTGCACTGACATGCATTATACTGAGAGAAACAGAGTAATTGTTTAAGGTCTTTTTCTATGTAGCACTAGTATGAAAGTACAATTTTTAAGTCTTTATCAAATAATTTACAGAAAGATCTGAATCACTTTAAATTTTTACATAGCATATGGGAAAGCAAGAAGTTTTCAATGTTATTGCAGGCTGAGTGCTTGAGAGAAAATAGAACAATAGAAACAGTCTTTCAGGCATTTGCAGCACATATTTTGGACAAGGAAAAAAAATAACATGAACAAAAAAACATTTGAAAAAGAATCCAAAACAGGGAAGTATGTTGTTTGTTTAAGACAGAGAAATATATGTTAGGCTTCTTGGGTGTCAGTGCAGGTCAAGGCTACACTCAGTAATAGTCAGGGTTTTTGGTGTTGTTTTGTTATCAAAGGGTTACTCAACTATGAGTACAGGCTGAGAGAGCTGGGGTTCAGTCTCCAAGGACATCTTCCATCCAGTACTTGAAGAGTAGGAAAGTTGGGGAGGTACTTTTTACAAGGGCATGTAGCAATAGGACTGGGGGTAATAATGTTAAGCTGGAAGAAGTAGATTTAGGTTAGACATTAGGAAGAAATTCTTCACAGTGAGGGTGTTGAGAAAATGAAAAAGGTTTCCCAGGGAGGTTGTGGATGCCTCATCCTTGGAGGTGTTCAAGGCCAGGTTGGATGGGGCTTTGAGCAACCTGGTTTAGTGGGAGGTGGCCCTGCCCATGCAAGGGGGCTGCAACTAGATCTTTAAGGTCCCTTCCAACCTCAACCATTCTGTGATTCTGTGTTCTGATTTGGTATCTGAAAAATAAAGAAAGATTAAAGATAAAAATTATTCATATATGCATGTGGTAGTGCTCTGGGGTTGCTGCCAACAGTGGCTGACTACTTTTTTCAGGGCAAGCTATATCAGCATGTTTATGAGGACAAAACGTTGTCTGGATGTAAGTGATGTATCAGTTCAGATTAAATGTGTTTTGAGGCCTTGGTTGTTCCGCTGCTTTAACAGCACGACTTTCTTTTCTGATGAATTCTTTTATGGGTTTGAAATTCTGTTTGCAAAAGAGTAAGTAGAATCCATTCTTTTTCTCAAGGCTTCTTTTTGTTCTTGAGAATTTTTTGTTTTGTCTCAGCACAAGTTTATGTTCTGTGTAACAATATCTCTGGTATAAAGATGTCTAATTTCATGTACCTTGATGTCACCCTAGGTCCACAAATCCATTTATGTCGTAGAGATGCAGAGCTAATTTATAATGGATGCCATTTTGTAAATCATACCTTGATGCACTATTTTATTGAGTAATGTTTTGACAGCTTCTGATCGAACTTTTCTTTCTAACTTATTGGAGACAAAAGAATATGTCAAGGTGCTAAAGGGTACTTAGAGTTATTAAGGTAAATTAATTCTATTAATTGCTATGGAGGTAGAAGATTGAAGTACAGACTAAGGTTAATAAAGATAATTCAGACATTTTACTTTATATATATATATATATACTTCCTGTTTCTGTCAGTTTTTACATTTCCCAGAATACCTGTTTAGTATGGATTTCAACTAGGGGACTGAATGTAGCTGGAGACCAGGCATATAGCTGGAAAAATACAACTAACTTTTTGCTCCTTTTCTAGAAGCTACAGTTTATTGAGAAGATGTATTAAAAAAAAACAATCTGTAAAAGTCATTTTGGTTGTGTATTTTAAAAAAACAGTGTTGTCTTTCTGCCATGAAAAATCTCATGGAAAAAATCTTTTAAGGAAATATCTGTCTTTTACAGAAAGGCAAATACAGTGAATAAGCATTTCTGCTCTGAACATTTCTGTTCTGTGAAGTACTAATACATAAGATGATGATGAAATATTGTCATCAAAGGAAGTCTCCAACACTGACAGATACTTTTTAACATCCTCATGATTGAAAGACTCAGAGCACTTTTCTTTTTGTGTCTTTTTAGTGTCTCAATCAAAATGTCTAAGGTACACAGCTGAGTGCTTACAAAAGTCTAACTAGTCTCTGGGGGCCTATGATAGCTTGCATATTTGTGATGTTATTTGACGGATTATACATTAGGCCATTTCAAACATTGTTCATGTCAATAGACAATCTAAAACCATAGTGCAAAGTGGTTTTTAAGCAGAATTCTAGTGCAAAGATTTCTTCCTTCTTAAGTGAATGAATGGCAATAATATTTACATAGAAAGGCTCCTCTGATGCCTGTTATGACTTAAATCTTTAGATCATGTAGCTCAGTTTCAAACTTCGAGTTTATCATAATTTTTTTTAAGAATTCAGGATAGAAAGGACTTCTAGTGGCCAACTCCCTGCTCAAAACTGGATAGGCTTGTAAGTCAAACTTTACCAAGTCTGAGTTTGAAAACTTCCAGTGATGAAGTTTTCATAACCTATCTGAGCATCCTGTTCTAGGGCTTGATTGTCCCTTTGGAAGAAATTTCCCTATCTCTAGTCATAACTTGTTTCAACTTGAATATTCATTGTGAATCACAGTTGCTCTGACCCCTGATCCATCTAGGTGGCCCTCTGATGAGCATGGTCCAGTTTACCAATAGCTTTCATGTAGTGGGGGAGGTAGCAAAATAGGATGTTCAACTCTAGATGCCAACTGGCAAGTACTGGGATAAGGTGTGGAAGGTGAGCAATCACTTCCTTCATCTATTGGCTCTGCTCCACATGGCCTAGGATGGTTCTGTCTGCCTTTGTTGCTGGGTTACACTGCAGCCTTATTTCAGCTCACTGTTTGCCAAGACAGGTCTTTTCCAGCAGCTTCTCCCCAGACACTTCGATTCCCAGATGTTAAAGGTGCAAAGGTTTCTATGTTTCCCAGCAGTAGGACTTGGCTTTTATCTTTTTTCAGTATCCTACAGTTTGAGTTTGGCCACTTTTCTCACCTGTCCAGGTCCCTCTGACCAGCAGCCCCACCATCAGGCATATCTCTTGATCCTCCCTGGTTTGGTGTCATCTGCAAATTTGATGAGTCTATTCTAATGCCTTCTCTGGGGCAGTGATTGAGGTGTTAAAGTAGAAAGGTCCCAGTACAGACCCTTGTGGTATTCCACTTGTTACTGCCCTCCACATAGAGTTTAAGACATTACCACTACCCTCTGAGCCTGACTATCCAGTTCATTTTTAAATTTGTCTAGTTCTCCATGCATCCAGACTAATATCTTGCTTTGGATACAGGGACATTATGGGAGACAGTTTTTAATGTTTGCTGGTCAATAGTGGATTCCCAGGTACTTTTTAAATGTCCTGGAATGAAGAGCAGTATTGGTGCCATTCAGGAATTTTACATTGTGTTTATCTGGAAGAAAGTCCAGAGCCCAATGGGCAAAATAATAGCAGTTTTTATACAAACATGTGTGAAGCCAAACTGACTATGAATTGCAGATAAGCTCCTCAGGACTGGTGTATCAGTGCTTGGAGCCATGTGATAGTTTGTTACCTCTTGATAGAGATCATAGACTTGGACATATTGAACTGTGAAAGCCTCCAGCTCCTCCAAAATTATAATAGATATTCACATATACTGAGTTTGGAGTAAGCCATAGCAGAACAGGAAACTTTCTGACATGGAAATGCATGCAGGAACAAGGAAGTGATTTTCTTTGAGAAGCCCCAAAATCTGTGAACTGAGGTAGTCTTTTGTTGGTACTCTTTGTTCTTTCATTATCACTTGAAGAACAAGAGCTGTACTCTTGACTTGCTTTTCACTAAGCCAAAGCATTTTATTTCCTACACAGTTGCTCTGTTTTATGAAGTTTTTTGAAGAGCTGGCTTGTATTTCTTCAGCCTACTTAAACTTTTTTCTTTTCAGTATGGCAGAACCTTCATTGAACTAACTGCATAATTTTGATTTGACATTCACATTTGGATATTCTAACAAAGAATTCACAACCTCTGTTTATATCCAAATGACCATGTTTTCATTTTAATTGGTATACAAGTGTGTGTTTTTACCAAAACCTTATTTATTTCCAAGTAGCAATACTCAAGCTTGTAGAACTCTTCTCTCAGGGTTTCTTGTCTGTGTATAGTGTTTCTCAGTCTTCTTAGCACATTTGCTTTTACTGCCTTGCAACTCTTGGCAGGCAGGGTCATAGGGAAGTACTGATAAAAACAGAGGACACCTTTGACACTGGAAGTTATTTTAAATTATGTGGAAAAATGTTAAAAAAGAGTATGGACCTTAAAGAAGGTCTTTTGCAAGTAGTTATTGGCTAAACTGAAGCTATTTAGGTTTTAATTGTTTGGGGTGGCTCTGCTGCTGCAAAATCTGTATGTCTGTGTTGTTCAAAGCATATCAATGAACATAGCTATAGAAATAAAATAGGAAGTAAATATAGATGATTCTTTGTATATTAATATATTTAAAGCATGGAGAAACAAGTTCAATCTGTAACTTGTGATTTTGTCATTACCTGAGTTCCTGTGACAGCAGTTGTAAGAGACCTAAAACCAATGTTCATTTGCTATTGCAAATATTTAAACTTCACAGAAGAGCTCATTAAAATTAAAACTATTTTTTAAAATTCTATATGATATTACTAATTTACTGTCTTTCCTTTTATTTCCTATAAAAAAGCAGTCTTCTAGTGTCTAGTCTAGCAGCCTGTGACTTAATCATTAGATTTATATTTCCTGTCCATGGAGTGTCGAAAGGTCGGTCGAATCAAAAAACATTGCCTTTGGCCATCCATTATGAGTCATAGACCTCCTTGCCTTTGTTGAAAGCAACTATCAGACTATCTAAGAGGTATTCCTTTCAAAGTTGCAATGCTTACTTTGTTTCTCTTGTAATCAGTAGAGTAAAAACTCTCAAGAATTTGGAGCTTCTAAGCAATTTGCTAAAACAGCAAGTGGTCTGGCTGACCCTAGCCTGCTATTTTGCCAAACCTTTGAAGAAAAGCTGTTTTTAAGACAGGCAGTGTCAGGCTAACATGCATAAAAATCATGTATTTCTTTAACTATAACTTTAAAGAAAGAATGTTAGTATTTGAAATGCTTTGTAATGTCAATCACTCAACCTTATTTGTAATTTCAGTCACTTTACTGGAAATGCAATTTACTAGTAAGTTATTTCCTATACAGTTATTTCCTGAAATAAAAAAGGATTGTAAAACAAGGTAACAAGAAGGTTTTGTTAAGATTTTATTAAGAGCCTGATGGCACCCTTTGCTGCCAGTGGTCATTAAGTTACTATTGCAGTTTTAATATGCATGCTGCATGTACTCTGAAGTAATATTTAGATTCTTCCTCTATGTATGGTCTCTAAAGAACATTCTGGCAAAGTGCAGAGTTAAATGCTTTTATCTTTGAATACGTGGCTTGTATGCCAATTACCCTAGTGCCTAAGACAAATTCTGAATGTACTAACTTAAGTACATTGACCCTTGCACTCCAACATTCTGGGCACTTCTGGTTTACAGTCTTAACTGTCCAGGGACCCTATGATAGTTAAAGCAAGCAACATGCCAGCTTTGCAGTGGGCTATCATCCGCATCAATAATAGGCACAGGAGTGCTATAGATCAATGGTAAATCTTAGAAACACCTACATACAATTCCCTGGCCCAGTTCCTTTGCCAAATACTAAACACTTTGGGTGCTATTCAGTATCCTTTTCGGTTCAGACTTTGTGGTTTTTTTTCTTTCCTCCAGTTCAGTCAGCTCCTTCCAGTGATAAGAGCTACTGATAATCTCTCATAAATAAATAAGAAAAACTCCTCAGAAGTCTTTCTCCTGTTGTTTACGCGAGGTTTTGTCATGTTATGCTTTGAGAGTAAGATTACTTTTTCTAATGGAATGTCTGACAAATACAGCAACCTCATCTAAGTTTGAAGTTACCCTCCTTTTAAGCATATGGCTAAGACATATGACCTGAAAATGTCCTTCCCAACCTAGGTTGTGAGACAAAATACACTGGAAGTGTATTTCAGATTCTTATTCTGCCAAGTACAAGTGTTCTGTGTTAGCAAATCTATGCTTCTCTCATTTAGGTGTGCACCATGCTTTTTTTTTCTTTGAGGGGAAGCCATATGAGGAGTGGCTAAAGGCACTTGGGCTGTTCATCCTGGAGAAGAGGAGACTGAGGGGAGACCTCATGGCAGCTTACTGCTTCTTCAACAGGAAAGGAGAAAGAGCAGATGCTGACCTCCTCTCTGGTGACCAGAGATAGAACCTGAGTTCTAAGATGTGCTAGGGAAGTTTAGGTTAAATATGAGGAAAAAGTTTTTAACCCGAGGGTGGCTGAGCAGTGGAACAGGCTCCCCAGGGAAGTAGTTATGGCACCAAGCCCCCTGAGTTCAAGAAGCATTCGGATGATGCTCTCAAGCATATGGTGCGATTCTTGAAGTGCCCTACAAAAGGACAGGATGATGATGATCCTGATGGGTCCCTTTGAACTTGGCAAATTCTATGATATGATTCTTTCTTAGTAATATTTTATATAGAATAATAAATTAGTACAGTTTACCAAAAGGAAATAGCTTTTGGTCAAAGGACTTATCTAAACTGCTCACGTTTTTTCCAATTTATCTGTGCTTTGTTAAGTCTCCAAGACCGCTAAAAATAATAGAATTCTTAGAAATAAAACCTCGAGCACTTATATGTGAGATGAGAATTAAATCCATTGCATACATTTTTAACTTAACAAGTTATATGATTGGTTTTGGGAAAAATCCTGAAAACTTCATGAGAGTAGAATTCTGTTATCTTTATATTTTAAGGGCATGCTAGCCCATATTTCTGAAACAACATTTAAAACTCCAGGGCCTGTGTTGAAAGGCCAAATGCCTTTACTCTGTAGTCCTTGTAGACTTTTGTGCGTACACATTTGAGTCGTCTCACTGGATCATACCTAAATTCTCAAAGAGTGGACAGTACTCAAGTGCTACAAAAACTCTAATAAAACAAGCATGTTGGTATTCCTTTTTAGGCAATATTCTCCAGGCTCCTAGCAATGTTAATTTAAAGTAATATTACTGTATTTTGTAGCCTTACGCTTTTAGTCTCTGTTTTTATCATAGAATCATGGAATAACTAGTTTTGGAAAGGACCTTAAAGATCTAGTTCCAAGTAGATCAGGTTTCTCAAGACCCCTCACGACTTGGGGCCTTATCTTATGGAGTTTCTATTTAAACCTACAAGACTGTATGCACTGGGGACTATTGCCACACTTCCATCATTATGGTGAAAAGAATAGTATTTCCTTGTTTTGTATCATTTTGATTACTTCCTTAGAAGATTTCTAATTCTTTTATTATTAGGATATATAAAATATTGCCTGCTATTTTTCTTCTTACTACTCATGACTTTATAGGTCTTCATTACACATCCTCTGAGTTGGCCCATTTCCAGATGGTCATCAAGTTTATCTCTGGTAGCTGTTCTGTACCTTGTTTGTCCTCCATTTGCATTTTGTAAGATTAGTTCCTTCACAATGGAAAGCAGTAGGACCAGAATATATAGATGGTGATGAATGACTGATATAAGAACTACCATATCAATAGATGGACTATGTTTAATTCAATGTTCTACTCTAAAAGGGATCCTTTGGGAGGGGAAAAAAAGATTCAAGTATCCTGAAGTCTGCTAATTCTGGTCTTGATTATAGCAGCTGTTGATGGTCCAATAGGACATCTGGCCTAGTGGTCTGTGGTTACTGAAATTTCCCTGGTATTTTTATGAGAAGAGTTATTGCTTTTGTTATCCTACATTCCTGTACCAAAGAAAACCAGAAGATTATATACTACCATTAGCAGTCCTGATTATTTGTTCCTGAGTACTAGAGTATGTGGATGAGTTCCTGTACTAGAGTATACAGATGGGGAGCCTCTTTCACAGTTCATTTTCAGACAGAGCCTCTTTTGCAACCTCTTCTGCCTCTAAAATGTCCCAGTGCAGTTGTCTCCTTATTGACTTCTACACTGAAGGCAGAGGCCTCATTTAGCTTCCACGAAATATTCTGAGTGCTGTTTTATCAAGGTTTTCAATCAGTCTTAGAGACACTGTGACAAGAGTTTTTGCTCCTGATGTTTTGTAGTGAAAATAATTAGCATTAGACTTGATTGCTCAAGGTTCTGAAGATACCTAAAGATTCCTTAAGATTGTTAGGATAAGGCATTTTTTTATGTTTACTTTGTTAGAATTTATTTCTATTTTAAAACACAACTTTAATGCTTTATCTGCCCACCCTTTTTTTTTTTTTTTTTTTTTTAATTACTTTTTCTTTGCTGCTGACTCAGTCTGACATCCATAGTTATATTTGTTCTCTAGATCAGAGAAAACCAGACTACACTTATCATAGTGCCCATGGCACAGAGCTGACCTTTCTATGGTGGGTGGTGATAGTTTTTTTTTTTTGTTTTTTTTTCTCCATGGTTATGAATCTTGGCTCCAGATCATTCCTATAAATCCTGTAAGAAGAGATTAGTTCAGCATTTATGGGTACATCCATTTTGTTTTCCAGTGCAGGTTTGAACATATACTTAAATTCAGTGTCATCTTCCATTTGTATTTGATGGACTTAGGGAAAGAGGAAGAGAAAAATGGCAGAGTTCAGAGTAAAGAAGTGGAAAGGAAGATCAAAAGGCTAAAAGTAAGAAAGACAAAAAAATGGAAGTGAGAACACAGTGGACATACTAAGTGATGAAACAAAAATTACGTGAAAAATCTGTGGATTAAACAAGATCAATGACATAGTTTTTTTAAGTAGAAGACTACAGAATGTATTTAGTTAAGTACTAAGAGCATAAGTATGCAAAATTTTAAGTGCTAATGTATATAAGCAAATAAAACCTGACATCATGAAGCACTTAATGACTCAGCTATAAATCATTTGTCTTCCACCAGTCTCAGATTTAATGGACCCGAATAGTGGCAGAGGCAGCTTTTGCCTCCTGGTGTCTTTAAGAGCTGTCCTGACTTTTATGGCCTGTAAGTTACATGGTTAGTGTGACTTACTTGTGTTTTGTATATTTCCTAAGTTATTAGGTACAGGGATGCACTAATGTAAGAATTATAATTGAGTTTTTATTAGAAATTTAGTAGGAGCACACATGCCTATTTTCATAATGTTATTAATGTATTTTAGGAAAAAATGAAGTTTTATGCTATTGGGTTTATTTCTTTGAAGTGCTGAATAATTTTGATGGTGCCGTCAAAGAGTGAGGCCTTGTAAGAAACTTAATCAAAGAATCTTTAAGTTACTGGTGAGCACAATGTCTGTCACTCATTACTGACACAGATTGGATGATGTTAAATGTTTTAGTATTTGCTGCTTCTAGAACAAGCAGACTTCAGAATCAGTAAGACTTTTTTTTAATAAAATGCAGTTTTATATTGAAAAGATTTTGCTTCTTGAGTGAAGTTCTAATCTGAGTAGTAGCAAATTCAATTTTTCCTGTATCCATTGAATTTAAACATCTGCTGACTGGGCTGTATGTTTTAATTACATCTTCTATGCTTCTATGCTTAGAAATATTTTAAGAGTTCTATGAAAATTGAGACTAATCCAGGTTCTTATAAAAAATACAACAAATGAATAACTTCCCTTATGCATTTCATAAATACAGAGCAATGTGTGATACATACATGTGATATGTAGGTCTCTAATCATGCATTCATTGAATGTGTTCTGATATAGAGAAAGGCATATGCAAAGTATTCCAAAGTAATAATTGTAAACTGGAGCAGGAGAAGAGTAATTTTGGCAGATCAAAGTCTTTTCATTCCTGAGTGTTGTGCACCACATAGATATGATTCTGCTATAGCAGGAAGTATAATTGCTATTATTTTCATTGATATCTTGGATGCTATTGTCAGATACAGAATAGGTAAAGATGATGACAGAGACCTTGGAAAAATTAAAATAGAATTAATTTTTACATTAAGTACTGAGACTCCAAGGATAGTAGAATATTTAACTGCTTGTAGCTCAAGTTGTAAATTTTATTTTAGATGAAAGCAGTTTCTACAGTAAGTGAAAATACTCTGGTGGATGCCACCTCCATCTCCTTACTCTGCTCATCAACTGCGACAGGGCTGACGTCTGTTACTAGTTTAGTTTTGCATGTGAAATATCACAGACCACAAACAAAGTAGCTCTTCAAGTTCTCCCAGTAGACAAATACTCCTAGATCCACTTTGGTACAAATGGAAACCTCATTTCCTTCTTGTAATAGTCCATAATATTTTCTGAGAGAGTCCATAGGCATTGTCCTGTTTGCTTGAACCTTGATTTAATTGCATGGAGTATAAGGACTATGTAGTGAACAGTTGCATTACTGACAGTAAGACTTGAGTGTAGAGCTATGAATCAAGCCTAATGAAACAAAAGGGGCTTTATGAAAGGTATTTGGAGTATTAAATCAAAGGAATATAATGAAATAAAATTAGTATGCCTATGCAAATGACCTAGCTATGACTTCATAATTTGCAATGGTATTCAGTTTGGCAGTGTTTACACTTGTTAATGACTTCCTTTATGAGTGATAATTGATCTTGCTCATTATCATATTAAATCCTTGATCATATGTCATTAGTTGGGAATGTAATAAATGGTCTGTTTGATTTTTAGTGTAATGAACTAATTAGACTAATTAAAATCAATATGTGTGCCAATATTAGACTTTGAATCCAAATGCTGCTGCTGTCTGCTGGCTAAAAATCAGCAACTCAGTAAAAAAGTGGCCTAATGCTGATTTATGAGCACTTGATGAACGTGAGGTAGAATAAATTGCTTGTAGTGGTAGAAACAGCATTAGTGAAGTACAAGATACTAAGTGCATTGTAAGGTCAGCAGTAAGGGCATACTTACATGTGTAGTTATGTGGCACCTTTAAACCTTCCTGGTTGATTAGATCATTCTTCAGAAATTATTCAGTTTAAATTTTCTAAAGTGCATTAATCTGTATTTATAAATACTGTATTCTATACATGTGTCTCGGTGCACACAGTGTTTATTGCTCTCTGTGTTTATGTATTTTAGCACTTTGTAAATTTCACATTTTATACGGTATTTTTATGTCTGTAGTAATCTGGGAATACACCAAATAGGTTGCACTTTCAAATTTAGTTGTATACTGATACTACAATGTGTTATCTCACCATGGTATCCATTCACTTTTATGTTTATGAGGACTTGTGTTTATAAGGGAACAGAAACACATCCTTTAATTCTGTAATGACCTTTTGGAGAAGAAGGAACTGGCTACTGGGAAGGAAGTGGGAATATTATTGCAGAATTCAGGATCTTGTTAGTATAAACAGCAAATGATTAGTGGAAATCCTTTTGGCTCCAAGTAGATATTAGAAAAAATGTGAGGAGATGGGGAGAAGTATGCCACATTGTTATTTTCAATAAAAACACTGCTAGAGAATTTTTTTTCATGTTAAAGTATTAAATATAAATTAATATGTTTCTGAACATCCATATTTTTGAAAGGTCTCCCTAGATACCTCAAAGTTTCTTTGTGGTGTGTGTGATACTGTGAAAATGAAGTCTAATACATCTACTAGTGGTAAGTCTTGGACAGATCAGAGCTTTATTTTTCTAGTTTTCCACTACTGATTTTGCAGTAATCGTATGCTTATGTTGTCACTGAGAAAGCTAAAAGGCTACTTGGGTTTTTTCCTTAGTTTTGGTTTTGGTTTTGGTTTTTTGGCTTGGTTTGGGTTTTTTTGTTTGTTTGCTTGCTTGTTTGGTATTTTCAGCTTTGTTTTGATTTTGGAGGGACACAGACATTCGGCATTAGTGGGTTCCCCAACTTTTCCTTCCCCCCCCCTCCTACCACACACTTACATGCACGATATGGTGTTGAAGAGAATACAGAAGGGCAGAGGAGAATTTGGTAAATTACTTCTTATACCTTGAGGATATGATTTAAATCACAAAGTTGTAAGTGTCCCAATCAGAAAAGCAGAAAAAATTATGCACACCTAGTTTTTATGTAATTAGTTCTAGTTACAAATAGAAATTTTAATGTAAGTAAATGAAAGTAAAGTGAGCACAGATTCTTATGGCTTCCAGGTCTAAAGTTAATCCCTGATACCATGTGGCTTTTGAGGAACTACCTCTTTCCCTTAAGTCACTGAAAATATGGGTGTTCAGACATTCTAAATTTCAGGCTTTGTAGGAATAACCCCTTAATCATCTGACCTAATTTTGACAATGAATATTTTAAAATAGTGGTAACTTATTAATAAGGATTTCAGAAAGACATGATTTGAATTAGGTGTCAACTCTAACTTAAACAAGTACTTGAAGAAAATCTACAGCATTAATGTAGACTTAAATTGATAGTAGCTGTTGAAATTTCATTTTTTTTCTTGAGCTTATAGATATAAGAGAAGAACTAATGTTCAGAATAAGTACTCATGTACTGCACAGAGGGAATAAAATCTCCTAAATGGTCTGCCTTTCTAATGGTTGCTTTTAGTCTTTTTATTTGGGACGCTTAAGGCTTGGGAATAATTCTTGAAGTGTTTTTCACTAGATAATTAGTAATTGTCAGATTCAGTAATTATTAATAGGAAAAGCTTAACTGATTTTCATTGCCCACGGTATTTAAAATCTTAGTCTTTGGATGAGATCTGAACAGAAGCTTGAAAATTACGTGAGGTAATCTAAATATGACAAAGGATGTATTGATCAGAAACTTCATTATGGTAAGAACAGTGTATAGTTCTCAGATGCAGTGAAGATATATTGCAACAACAGACTATACTTTGGGGAGTATATGCAGCTTGAATCCAAGAGAAAATACTTTGTTTTGTGCTTGAAGCAGTATGCCCCAAGAACATAAATGAGATCCTTTATGTCTGAGATGCATTCAGTATGCATATTATCAGCCCTCTGATCCAAAGCACATAACCAATGTCCTTGATTCATATAAATGTACTGAATGCCCTGAGGAGCTGTGTGGGTTTGAAACATCTGACAGTTGTTTGCGGGGTGGCACAAGTTCAAGTACCTTTCTTAGCAGCAATGGTGGGGAGAGACACTTCTGCTAGGGTTTTCAAATCAATTTTTCATCCTTCATTTACCAAAGTTGAGAAAGCAACTTGTTTAAAATGGGGGAGGGTCTCTCCATTAGTATGGTAAGTGCTCCACCATGTCTTTCTTCTTGTATGAGAGAAACAGAATAAAAAGAAACCTTATTCAGTTGAATCTTGGCCCAACAGAAGGCAACAGAAATTTAACCCTTGACTTTAGTTTTACTAGGCTGGCTGTTAGCCAAGATGCATGTATGCTACTGCATTATTGCTGTTATTACAAGTTTAATGTCAAATTTTGAATTTTTCTTTAAGTAATTCTGTAAGAACGAGGCTACTATCTTTGATGTTATTTACTTTGGTATTATTTTTTCCCTGTGATAAAAAGAAAAGTTTCTGGTATTTAAAAAATAAAAAAAAATCAGTGTTACTTTAATTCCTTCTTTCTTTTACTAGTATTTCTCTTGCTCTGTAAAATATTTCACTGACCTAGATCTTGAACCCACTGTGAGGGTATTTATCTAGATTTACAAATTTCAGCATTCTTTTTATTTTATGTGCATGGTATATTTTACCCTTGCACAATAAATACCTTCCTTACTGGAGAAATGAGGGATTTGCATGGTACGGATAAAAAGGATGGGAAGAAAGGATAAGAGCTGTATCAAAATGAATCAGTGCTGCTCCCTCCTTTATTGGGGGAGCTACATGGGAAATTACTGTTCAAAGGGGTAAAGAAAGAGGGCTTATTGGTCCTGACTCCTGGGTACTAACTCATATGGCTTTTGAAATCATGCAATTCAGCAGTGAATGGATTAGCTGCTGTTACTTAGGGCATAAGAGTAGACAGGAATAAAAATAAAGAAAAGCCAAATGCCCAAGGGAAGAGCCGCAAGATTATTTGTTTGCTTTCTGCTTTTTCCTTTGAGGAGGAAAGAGTCATGTTATCCAGCCAGATTTTTCAGTTTCACAGAGCTAGGGAAACCAAAGGTATCAGGTACAGAGGTTTCTTGTGCTTTGTCTTGACTCAGAGGTGTTGACTGTGGAGCATTTTAGCAAGTGAGTTTCTGTGCTGCCTAACAGTTCTCAACCAGATCTAAGTGTTATTTAGCCAGGTGAACCATGACTTCAAGCCTGATACTTGCTGGTAGACGCTGAATTTTAGAAAAGACCTTTCAATCCAGTAACTTGGTCTTTGTCCAGCTTACCTCATAAATTGACAAGGGATTCTAGTGTTTCCTGCCCATGGGTTGTAGAAAACATTGCATTTGGGAACATACTCTTATTGAAAAGAAAGTTGTAGCCTGACACTTTAGTCAGCATCATGCATCTATGCCATTGCTGTGTGTATCAAGCAGTGAGAAGTCTTCACTGTTTGTCTATTATATGTTGTCTGAATTCTTCTTCTCTGGATTAGTTTGCTACGTAAGAAAGTCTTAGAAGTACTTCAAAACATTCCTTCAATTCTATAACAATTTGTAACAAGACCTAATTTAATCTAATCTTCTGTTATGCCACGTTTTAATAAACCTTCTGAAATTCCTCAGATTTTTTTGGTAGTCATCATCCAGTCTGGAGTTTGTATTGCCTGTATTGGTCAGTTCTGACAGAAAAGGCAACTTCCTTGTAGCATTTAAAATACTATTTGCTGATATTAAAGAAAAGAAGACACCAAGCAAACAAAAAGAAACTTTTTATATCCACTGCTGATTCATGCTTGTCCCAGGGAACAGCTGAGGTCCCACTGGTGCAGACTGATTGCCCTGTGCTAACAGGTTTAATTCCAGCATGCTCTGGAACAGGTGATCCACAGAGCATGTTACAAGGAGCAAACCATAATGGTGCTCAGCCACACACTACTGTAGCTCAGGAGTCATGCCTGGTCACCCCTCTTGCCTGCTCCAGGCATGATAATGTAAATACATCTTAAAAGGGAGCTATACCCTCTGCACACCTATAATGGCAATCTGGATTTTTTTTTTTTTTTTTTTTTTTTTTTTTTATTAATTAACAAAGTCTTTCTGCTGCTACTGGTGTTTCTGCTCCTTAGCAAATTATGGAGGCAGGACGGAAAGATTTTACCCAGATGAATTATTTCAGATGATGTAGTTTGAAGGAGAAGATGTGCCTTTAAAGAGCTACCACTTCTGTAGACCTTCAGTTCATGGTCCTCAGTTCCCTCTGAGTTTCAGGAAACTGTCCTTGCAGTGGAGGGATTTAGGGAAAGGGAAATTATAACCTTGTAAAGGGACTATTAGGTCCTACATATCTGAAATAGCTATAGTTGGCATGCATTCTCTTCTTTAAAGTCCACTGAAATCTCTTGCACATATTTTGGCACAAGGTTACGAAGACTGAGATGCTTGTTTCTGTGGAGCATGGCAGTTCCAGATTTCTCCTAATCATCTGTCAGTCTGAGATGGATTCACTGCAAGTCTTCTGGTTACAGAGATCTGCAGTGCTCTTCTGCAGATCTGCTACTACCTCTCTCTTCACTGGTTCACTTAAAGACATCCTTAAATGCACAGGGGGCCATAGACAACTTTCATAGTTCTATATAATACCTGTCATATGGTCTTACAATTATATCATTTTTTATAGCAGCTGAGCATTATGTATTTGTCAGTAGGTATTGTGGCTGTTGCTGCAGGCTGCACATGATGCATGGTACTGAGCACCACTTGCCCAGACAGCAAAGTCCCGGACCTCACAGTCTTTCAGCTTTGTCCTGCACTACTACAGGGTCACAGTGGGGCAGCAGCGCTGCAGAGAGCTCAGACTTGCAGGCAGGCTGGTATCTGAGTCAGTGCCAACACTGAGGTCATGTGAGAATTACTGCTACTTTACTAGCAAAAGCTGTATTGGGAAACTGCCAGACTTTGTTCTGGATTTTTTTGGAGTGTGGCTGGCTCCTCTTGTGTCTAGCAGACCTGCTTCACATGTTTTGGGCTAAATTCATCACTGAAAGCATTTGGCAATTCTGAGAGAATTTGGATACTTTATGGCTTCTGGGACTTTATCTTGGTTGCTTCATAGTACATAATGATAATAAAGTTCAGTCAAATTGACATAGGTGGGAAAAATTGTGAAATTTGCTTTGGAGCAATCGAACTGGAGAAATCTGGAGAACTTGGTTCACATTTTGGTTCACGTTCATGCTCCAGCGTGCAGATGTCCACCATAACACTTTCTTATACAATGTATCATCACATAATTTTATTTAAAATAGACTCCAAATTAAATAAAATATAAACAAAACACAGATATTTTTTAATCTTTTTTTCTTTTTTCTTTTTTTTTTTTTTTTTCTTTTTACAGTTCTGCAGAATTAGCTTGGAGAGTGGTTTTACATTTATTGACTTTCGGTATCGTTTTTAATTTGCATCTTGCTGGTTGATGGCTCCACTTGATGGGTACAGTATGACAACAGGTAATAGATACAATAACAGTAAAACAGTCATCATTACTGCTGGGACTAGAAACCCCCATCATTGCTTTTTTTAGCTTTCCTCAGCTGGAAAGTTTTGACATCTGCTGGTTTGGGACATAGCAGAACAGCTGTCAGCAGTGGGGTAGCTGCTTTCAGCAGCAGTTGGCGGGATGGCAGGGTGCCAGCTTGTACCATCTGTGCGCCTGACATTTCATTCTAATTAACAGTAGGGTTAATTGTTCTGGCAGGCTCAAATGTAGTGTCTAACATTACCCAAGGGAAACATGTACAAGTGCAGGAGTGGCAGGGAGCTGGGGACAGCGTTGCTAACAAACCTATTGAGGGAGAATGGTTAACAACTACTGATGATTTTACTAGCTGGCCACATGCAATAAGGCTGTGGTATTTTTTTATTCTGATGAATTATGCCAAGCCTGTAATGATGTAGAAGAAATCAAGCTTTGAAAGGCTGAGACTGCTGCCTTGGGGCAATTGAGAGGGAACAATTTGCATGTTATTACTGCATATTCATACCTAATTGTGTTAGGCTTTGCTAATAGAGCAGAATGACAGTATGAAAAATCGAGCAACTGCTTTATAGCCAACAAAGCTAGTGTTTTTTCCCTACACTATGAGTGCTGAATGATCATTTAGACACTTAGTTGTTCAATATGACAAGTCTGCCATTTGTTAGCTTGACATATAGTAATTTATAAAGGAGTATTCTAATTTTACTTTTAGTTTATTCTCATTTTATACAGTACTCATGGTAGCAATTTGAATGGGGTTATTCATAGCTATTGTGAGTAGTTGTGATTCAAATAAAACTATTTTGTATGAAGCATTTCTATTGTTTTATGATGTATTAATTTTAATGTTTAAATAGCTTTTTCAGTTGTTAATATAACATAAATGAGAAGTTGATGAGAAATCTCTATTACAATCATGTTGCTACATACTGATTTAGCTAATGTTTTTACATTCCCACTAAGACCCCTATTTCTAGAGTGCTGGAGTTGCAAGTTGGTTTAAGAAGTCAATACCATACCAGGTCTATAGGTTCTAAATGTAGAAATAATTATATACTCAATTTAGAGTAATTGACAATCCAGATTATAGGCATAAATATCTCAAAACATCAAATGGAATGCATTTTTGTCATGTATATATATATATTTATGCAACAGTACAAACACAGACCTACGTCTTCAGGCTAATTATACTTGAGTTTCAATAAGTTATTAATTCTAAATTTGTGAGTTATTAATGGTTTACTCTTCTAAATTTAGAGATTCTAGGTTTTTTTTATTCCCTTCTTTCATACTGTTCCATAGACATGACTAATACTTTAAACAATATTACCATAGATCGCATACATTAAAATCTTAGTGGTCTCTGGAAGTTTTGAAATTAACTAGCTTAATTGTTAAAAGTAATGAAAATGTGGATAATGATTACAGGCATGATATAAAACTCATTAATGAAGATTTCAATTTTTTCTTAAGTAAGTCTGAAATCTAAATTATTTGAACATGTAGCAGGCCTAAATTGCATTGTAAACTGATGGAAAATATTCTCAGAGAGACGTGCCCTTAAAAAATAAAAAGAAAATTTTTAATAATGGGTGAAATTTCCTATTAAAAAACTTCTTTTAATTACTTGGTATTTATTGACTGATTTATTAATCAGGTTACATAATTATAATACTTTTTAATGGAGGGCAATTGTAGGGTGGGTAGTTTATACTTGGTTTTCTATCTAGTCAGTAAAAACCTTTGTACTCCATCTTTCTTTCATATACTCCATCTTTTTTTCATATACAAAGTATTCCCAACATACAATGAATGTTATGGTTTATGCAAGGTATTTAAGTACTACAAACTGTGCAAGTGAATATTATCTTCCATTAGACCATGACATAATTAAAGTGCATACTCTATGGTCACAATCTAAAACTGTGGTTATTGGTCAGTTTTTTTTTTTTTTTTTGTAACTTTAGGTGTAGAACCTCACCACAAAAACTAATTTTTATTTCTTTTGTGAGAAGATTCTGGTTTATGAAGAAATTGATCAAAAATTGAAGACTGGTGTTGAACCTCTGAGAGAATTGCAGCAAGGGACACTGCTGCCTTAACAAAGTCTCATGTGAAAAAGACATCTCACTCAAAAGATTAATACTTTTTACCCTTTAAATAAGCCAAATTAACTTAATGCTTTATTTCCTTTCAAAACCTAAAAGACTCAACTGATTATATTTACCTGAATATTACAAAGAATGTCATTGAATATATATGAACATCTTTAACAAATCAACATTCTGAAAATGCCTAGAGCTAATGTAATTTATTATGCATGGAAGAAGATGCTAACTATATTGGCCTTCAGCAGAAAATAATAAAACGGTTTGATTAGGTTTAATTTAATTATTGTTGTAAGTGAAAATCCTCTATTCCTGCCTTCGCTGTCCTTCAAAGAATTCCTCATGGAAGAAAAGCAGTAAAAAAACACTTACCATATTGCAAAAAGGCATGTCAGTCAAGGCCACTATGAGGTCTTGTCCACTCAGTTCCTTGTTGCTGTCTTTTTCTTTCTTTTTTTTTCTTTTTTCTTTTCTTTTAACTGTAACAGCTGAGCTTCCATTCTTTGTCATCTGTACTTTCAGTATATATGTAATCTGCCAAGACTTAAAAGACTGAAAAGACAAAACAACAAAATGCAATTAATATTATGGTAGTATATGTTCCTGTTTCAGGATTTACCAAGGAAGATTCTTTTTCACTGATTTGTAATCTGCATTTATTGGACTCCTTCTTATTCCTTCCTGGAGGTAGGTTATCTCTGTTATGTTTCCTATATCAAATTTCAAATCTCAATTTTTTTTTTGTTTTGTTTTGTTTTTTTATTTTTCTTTGATTATCCTACAAGGAAGTATTTCTAGCCAATACACTTATTATTACTTCTTTTTCTTGATATCTGTTAATATCATATGTTGCACTTTTAAATTTGTTGGTAATCCACATGCACACCTCTAAATGGGTTCCTATTGGAGCAATTTTTTTTTCCTCTCAGTACTTTACTTTTCACAGTATGTGCTTTTATCATTTAATCAGGCTTCTATCATATACAGTTTTCTCTCATGAAGAAGATCCATGTCTGAATTTAAGTAATTTAGCTTTCTTTTTTTTAATATGAGAATCATGTAAGCATTTTCATAAAATATGTTTCCTTTTATTTTGTGTCATCATTGCACAGCTGGAGAAAGTATTTGAAACCTTATATTTTTATAATTTTTTTGGTGGATTAATACAGACTGTTCTGTCTGAAAGGTAGAAAGAAGAAGATTACACTCAACTGAATCTTACACGAAGATGACTGTGAAATCTGGGTAGCCAATATTTAGAGTTAGTAGCTCCTGCAAGCTGAATCTTGGTTTCTACACCACTTCTATGCCTCAGAGTCAAGCTTTTCTCGGGGGTGACTAATAATAGGACAAGGGACAATGGTTATAAATTGGAGCTTAGGTGGTTCTGTATAAATGTCAGGAAGAATTTTTTCACTGTGAGGGTGACAGGGCACCGGAACAGGCTGCCCAGGGAGGTTGTGGCGTCTCCTTCCCTGGAGACATTCAAAGGCCACCTGGATGCATTTCTGTGTGACCTGCTTTAGGTGACCCTGCTCTGGCAGGGGGATTGGGTTAGATGATATTTTGAGGTCCCTTCCAACCCTTAACTTTCTGTGATTTTTGTGGTTTCCTTTGGAAATTTCTTTCGTCTTGCTTTGCAGTGTATAGTCACATACACTCTATTCATATATAGTTCATTTATTTGTGAAGAATACTGGTGAGCAAGCAGCAGACAGAAGAAATCAGATAACCATTGTTTACATATAGTTTCATTTACATATCTTTATCTTTGTCTTTTCTTTATTTTTCCTTTTTCTTTTTGTTTCTCCTACATACTACCTTTAAAAAATATATTTCATGCTGTGCTGATTTCTACATGTTTCTATGCTTATTTCTAGGTACTAATTTACGTTGGAAATTTTTGAACTGTGAAAGAAGATAAAAAGTTGTCTTTACACTTGCTTTGATTGACAAGACCTTTCGGTTTTGAGGCATTTTTGCTATTCTGATTAGTAGTGGGTGTAAAAATAAAACTGTCTCTAAGAGATTTTGTTGTGCGTGATGATGGAGGGGGAACATAACAAATACCATTGACTGATAGTTTTTCTATCTCAGATTTTCCTTATGTGGAAGTACAGATAAATCTTTTCATGCTGCCACAGCAACAGTACTGCAGTATGGAAAAATCCTTTACTTTGTGGGTGAGGTTGATACAATTTTGACAGATGTGAGTGCTTGGCATATTCATCTTTAATTACCATCTCAAATTGTTTCAGATTTTTTTGAAACAAGGAAGAGTAAAAACAAGCCTCAAGAAACAATAAAAATTTGGTTTGGCTGAAGCTTGCTGAAACAGAGTTATATTGATTTTGGCTACTTCTGTTCCTTATATTTAGTTGCTCTGAACATGATTTTTGTTATTTAATATCAATAATTGTATTATGTTATAGTTGGATGGTATATTTTGAATTAATATTTCCCATACTAGAGAATTTTGGATTTTACTATAAATTGGAAGAATGTTTATTATTAGCTTGATGCCAACTATATTTTTTTAGTAAGTATTCATGCTTGAAGGAACATGATACTAAACTCTGAATTTAAAACCTGTTTCTAACTTGTAGGGATTTTAAAACTGTAATATAATGGAATTACAGCATGTTTGAGCTGCCTTGTCAATGAGCACCACTGAGAATGGGCTCCATTTTCTTAATTTTCTTTATTCCCTCTATCACATATTTATACATATCTCACACCCTGGAGAGGGAAGGCTCCGGGGAGACCTTATAGTGTCCTTCCAGTACCTGAAGGGGGCCTACAGGAAAGCTTGAAGGGCATGGAGTAATTGGAGTAATTTAAGCTAAAAAGGAGTAGATTTTGGTTAGATATGTGAAAGAAATTCTTTAGTGTGAGGGTAGTGAGGGTAGTGATACTGGAACAGGTTACCTAGAGGAGGTGTGGATGCTCCCTCCCTGGAACTGTTCAAAGCCAGGCTGAAGGTTGAATGGGGCTTTGAGCAGCTTGATCTAGTTGGAGGTGTCCCTGCCCATGCAGGGAGGGCTGGAACTAGATAATCTTAAAGGTCCCATCCCACCCAAACCATTCTAATATTCTCTGATAATACCCCCCTGAACATTCTCCTTGACAATGTCCAGGTAGTTTCTGAGTAGCTCAACCTCTCCACACAGGTGAGATGCTGCATTCCCTTAATTACTCTTTCTGGCTCATCACTGGACTCACTTCAGTATGTCCATGCTTCTTTTATACCCAGAAGAATCATCTCCTGTCTTCACTGTAGACAGGTGTCATTCACCTGATGCTATAACAATCCCTACATCAGATAAATACAGTTCCTCGTACTCTTAGAGTTTTCTCCAAATGCTTCCAGAATGTAGTTTAGTCTCCATTTGAGAATTTCCAGGGGCTTTGTCACAGTCTTAGGTTAATAGATGTTAAATTAAAGCCATAGCATAGGCAAAAAGGTAAATTGTAGACCTGAGTATGAATGATCAATAAAACAAGCTGTCAGGAGTTAGCTTGCTTGCCTTTTATATATTGTAGCTTTACTGCAGCTATTTAAGAATATGAATTTACAATTATATTTTCTCCAGTGCGTTATGCTAAATAGGACTGGGAGACCTGGTATAAAGTGTTTGAAAATAAGCTGAGTTTACATGTAAAAGCAGGAGCTTTCTTTGGAGTTCTTAAGGTAATTGTTAAAAACTTTGAAATAAATTGTCATTGTGGAAGGTTAATTGCAGGAATACTGTTAAAGCAGTGGCCCTCTATGCAAGTAGTTGGAATCTTTATTTCAAAATTTATTTCAGATTTTTTTTAAAATGGAAAACAGCTATGCATTCCCAGGATATAATTTTTTAAATTATTATTTATTTTTAATTTTTTTGTTAGGGAATGGCAATTAATATTTTACATTCCTTTTTTGTGAGTCCCAGAAAACTGAAGGTTTTGTTTTGTACCCACATTAAGTAGGTACTTTTAAGTAGGTACTTTAACATATAAGAACTTAAAATCTGCATAGATAACACAGAAAAAATATAGAGAATGAGACACAAAATAAAGAATGATGACTCATCTGTGACGTATTGGATCTATAAAAAGGGTATGGCTATTCTTGCACTGGTAGATAAAGGGTGTCTCATCCTGCCTGAGTTGACCTTATTGTTACACCTGCTGTATCCTGGTATCATCCTGGTCCTTGAACTCTGGAAAAAATTAGATGTGCAGTTTTTCCAAAGCTCCTATAAATGGCTGCACACATTATTCACAAAGAACAACTTCTGCAAAAGAAGAGATCTGGCTTCCTTCTGGCTACAAATGCCCACATCTGGGATAAATCTAACTTAAATCAAGAAATAAGAATCAATCTGTGCTTCTCACATATCTCTTTGCATGTCATGGCTAGGCCAAAATTTGACTGAGCCCATTGTCTTGCTTTCTTCTAATATGTGTCAGGAAAATTATTTGACATGTTTCTGTGAGCACTGAATATTTTCCAAAGAACTCAGTAAAGTTTGACTGTTTTTTAACCTCTGTATAAATGCAAGAGAGAAGATTTTTAAAATACTGGTAAAACTTTAAAGGGAATTTTAAAACACTTTCTTATTCATACACAAAGCACAGAATTGTAGCATTTTTCTTGCAATCTGATTATCCATAACTGGTCATGGCTTCATTATTTTGTTTGACATATATATTTTAACAAAAATAGGCATAACATAGCTTTGCTTGCACTGGCATTATGTAAATTACATCTTTTTAAAGACATTTTGGCCAGAGTAGATTTAATATTAAAAGGATTTAGCTGTCTTTTTTTTTTTTTAAATTATTTTTTTATTCGTAAATCTCTTTATAATTGATTAATGTTCATTTGGATGAATAATTTATAACTCATATAGTCCCTGGCTTATTAATTGTTTAATTTCATAGAAAGTAACTGAGTACTAAGGAGAAGCAAGTTGTCATTCAGAGGGACACATTAAATTTAAATAGTCCATTGATGCATAGAGTAGAAGTCAAAGTACTTCATATGTGCTTCTTAAATCTAGTACTGTACTTGTAAAGAAGAAATAATGATAATGAAGATTAAAGGGTATTAGAGCTTTTTAGATAGAAGAGGCACTTGATAGCATATGATTTGGGAAATTTTATGATCCTGTGATGGTTTTGTTTTTCTTTATATGTCCTTTTTGCATTGTTGGTTTTCTCTGTGGCAGGCCAGGCAGAAATAGGAGCAAATTAAATAAACGCTGCCCACACATAATAATAATCAAGATTAAATATGGAAATTATTAAATGACAAAAATAACCTCAAATTTCAGATAAGCCTTTGCCTTTCCCAATTGAAATTAATCTTGAGATACGTTGAGATCAAAGTAATGGAATCAGAGTGAACAGTGATCTTTTGATGAGGATATGCAGTAATTCTGCTTCACTTAAGAACCAATGACACTCTCTAGATAGGACTTAATTTTCCTTTTCAGGAAGTTCCTCCTCCTTATAGTGAGGTGGCTAGTGCTGTTTAACACTTTGGCTAAGTGTTGTATTCAATTAATGAAGATGACAAATTTTTAAGTTTTTATTCTATTTTATTAATAGTAACAATAAAATATATTTATATTACAGTTTGTACATATGACATAGCTAACTTGTACCTGTGCAGTGTGCTGTTTATAAAAGGGCAATAAAAGAAAAACAGAATTATTCCAGTAATCTTATGTCTTAGTTTTCTGTCGTAGTTATTTTGCTCTTCTTTGAAAGAATAGAAATACTATATTTTTTTTTAGGATTGAAGAGGAAGTAAAAATGAAAGTGAAAAATCCTGCAGCTGAATTTCTTTGATTTGATCTTGACATTTAAAAACTGGGAAGTTATTTTATCTTATCGAGGTTATAATATATCATCAAAAAATAGGTAAGGATATATCATCTCCCTCTGCCGAAGACAAAAAGTTGTTAAGATACATATATCCTTTCTTCTTCTATGCTTAGATCTGATAGCATGTTCTGTAAGCAGACAAAATAATTCCAAAAGGTTTTACATTTTCCACATTTGCAGCACAGAAAGACATCGGGAAAGAAATATTCGTCACTACTCTACAACTGTGACAGAAAAAATAGAATACCTTGCATGTTTGCTCTCTTTACTTTTCTCCCATCCTTACGAGCACTGCAGGAATCTCTCCTTTACAGCAAAGAAAATGGATTGAGAAGGCAAACCCTTTTGTGTTACTTATGGTCTCAAACAGCAGGAGGTCTCCATATGTTACAACACCTGAAGGCCCAGTAAGTTCTGAGTCTATTACTAGACAGCTGCCCAACTTCTTTTTCTGAGAAACATCAGGTGTATACAATGGCTGCACTAACAGGTATGATTGGTTCTTGGCAGTCATCTTTCATAGCTCTCTCTACGAAGAAGAGGAACCGGTTCTCAATAAACCCTTACAGAGCAAGGTTCCCATAGGTCCCAGCAGCATCTCTTTAAGAAGCACACCAGGGTGCAGGATCATTACCATATTATCCCATCTCCTGTGCTAACATTTTTTCCTCTCCGAACTTTATCCTTTGCAGTATCAACTAATTCTCCAATTATCAAGTGTCCTACAGAACAAGTAATTGTGGCAGGACATCTCTTGAAGGTACAACAGCCTGCAGTCCAAATGGTGCATTCTTTAACCCTTCAATTCACAATGAGAGGACTCTGTATCTTTGGCAGTTACTTACAGCATATAATAGATCTTTCTCAAACTGAAGACTCCCAGTTGACTGAAACCTCAGCTATTGTGATTTCTGTGACTAATAAGGCTCTGCTGACTATAACAGTTCTTACATTTTCTGATGTCAGATGAATTCAAAGTCCAGAAATCTCTCAAATTTTTCCAGCAAACTCAAAAAAACCCCCTCTGTGAGCCTCTGAAAAATGCCTCACAGATTGGTGTGTCTTAGAGACACAAACAGAAAGAGAAATAATATAAAAATGAATTTAATACAATTTTAAAGAAAATGGAAATGATTTTTTTGATAGTTTTGTTTTGTTTAGTGGTTTTGTTTGTTTGTTTGGGTGTTTTTGTTTTGTTTGGGGTTTTTTTTCCCACGTATAGCCTGATACCTAACTAATATTAAGCAACCTGAAGTGGAGAAATACCAGAAATTTTGAATTCAGGTAACATGGGTGAGAACAGGGAATCTTAGGAATAACACATGTATATAAATGTTACTTAAAGCTTAGACTTTCTCTGTGTATTTTGATAGCTTTCAACTGCTTTGCAGTGTTAAGTAAAATAACGTTGTTTCATCGTCCTATAATATTCCCTGGCTTCTATACATATATGGCACACTATTAGCAAATATGACCTTTTAGCATTTTCAGAAATGTTTTCTCAGTTATATGCTATGTATTCTGTCCCTCAGATGCCAACATATTAATGTACAAATAATCAGCAGATTATTTCAGAATACTTGGTGCAGGGAGAGCTAGCAAAATATTTGAAAATTATTTGATATAATAATGGAACAGGCCACTGAAACGTGCCTATTCCCTTCAGCTGTCCACTAAATCCTCCAAGTTGAAACAGACAAATACTCAGAGAGGTTACTGGGAATGGAAGAATCTTCTGTAAAGCAGGTAGGGCCAAAATACATAGACCAAGAAAGAGGGGAATTTTTTTTGAAAAAGTTGAGCTCACACGCTGAGTGAATTCTAGGGTAGTTCTCAATAGTAGGAAGTCAGATTTTGTATAGCTGAAAAGATTAAAGTTCTATGCAGTGTAGAACACAGTTGTGTTGGTATTCAATTTCTTGTATCTGGATAACCTTTGAAAATTGAGATGAATAAATTAGAGAGACAGAGTGTTTTGTTAAAGCATTTATAGGTTATTAGACAGTAATAAATTAAGTTGGAAGGCATGAAAATGCAATGTATTCTCAGTTACAGTTACTGTAAAGACTCAGTAAGGTACCTGAAAAACCCTAAATTGGCAAATACAGTTTCTAAATCTTGTGTTCTTACAGAGACACTTCACATGTAGTCTTATAATGGGTCCATTACAATGCTACTTAGGAGAAAAATTTAAATTTAAATTAAAATTAAAATTTGCTTCAACTGAACCAACACAGTACACAAATGCAAAAATTATGGTTTTGCATGTAACTTTTAGGCTGGCTGTATCAGTAATAAAGTGTTTTTCAACTGCTTTAGAAATACTAAGTACTTAAGGGAGGGTAGCAGGTAAAAGATGGAAAGAAGTGTGAGGCCTCCTGGGTATTTCTTGCTGCGAACAAGAAGTGTTGGATACAATTGTCCAGGCTGTCCTTTGAGTTTCAAGGTTAACTAACAACTTCTTGTAGTTAGATCCCTGCTGTTACCAAATTAATTGGTCCACTTTCTCACATTCATACCGAAATCAGGCTTTCCTGCAAAGATAGTTCAGACTATCTGACACTAGCCATCATTTTCATGGGGTAAAAAACCAAGACATTTTCTTAAAGATCAAGAGATTATAACCTTAGATAACTAGTTCCTATAAGTATAATATTGAAAATTTCCTAGTTGGTTGTGTTTTCTTTCTATGATGTGAAAGAAATAATGATTCTCTTAAGAAGGAAAAATGCAGTTCCTGATGGCAGTTTGCATCTGACTGTAAGTTCAGGAGTTAGATAACAGGCTCTGTGGATATCTTGGGAGTCTGTCACAGTGTAAGGTAGTGGAGAGGTTGCTTATGATAAAATAAAATCCTAATAGACTAAACTTCCAGGTAATGTACCAGAAAAAGACAATCAAATATTCCTACTTTGTGTTAAGATCATGCACAAGACATTGTGAACACAGGGCCTAAGATGTGGTCAGTAGAGCTTCTATGAGCATAGAATCGTAGAATGTCAGGTTGGAAGGGACCTCCAAGGTCATCTGGTCCAACTCTTCTAATATTATTTTTTATATGATGTGTCAGCACCCCATCGAGCTGGGACTTAAAACTTTCCAAAGTGGGGGAGCCCAGCACTTCCCCTGGGAGATCCTTCCAGTGTCTGGCTGTCCTCAGCGTGAAAATTTTTCCTCTTTTGTTCCATCAGAACATTGTAAAAATGTGGAAAAAAAAATAAAATATAGACCTCTCTTTCAACCATGGCAGAGTTCAGTTGGGTTTTTTTGTTATTGTGTTTTTTTGGGTTTTTATTAAGAGGTAGTATTCTTTAATCTAGCAAGCATCTGCAGTCCTGGTGTATGTCAGGTCATTACAGTCTAATCACTACAGAATCCTTTTATTTTCCTGAATAGTTTCTATCTATTATATTTTATTTGTTTTTTCCCACCAATGAGGTAAAACCACTTCTTTTCCTCTTGTAAGACCATACTACTTCTGATGCTACAAGTATTTCCTTCAGGCTTTCTCTTCAATAATTATAGCTGTACAGAAACTGTTTATTTTCTGTTTAAATTAAACCATGCCATTTCATGAAATTATTTCTATATTATCATTGTTTTAGGTGTTACTTTTAAATTCAGAGGAAATCTATGAGACCAATGAGAATAAAGATTTCCTTAAAAGGTACCTAGAAGAATGCAATCTAATAGAAATCCCTTTTCTGTTAAAGAGCTATGAAAAACGTAGTCTGACTTACTGAATAGTCAAAGGACAATATGGAAAGTGACCAGGAGAACAAAGGGGGATTGCATTCTCATTCTATGTGATTTTTCATTGTGCCCATCTTGATGATGTAGCTTGCAGTTTCATGCTCAAGATTTGTAGTAAACACTGGAAATTTTCTCAAATACAAAGGAATTCCAGCCACAATGGAGAAGAAAAGAAATAGTATAAAATTACTGCAAATGAAATCCATTCTTTTTTTTTTCTTTCTTTCTGGCTGAATCAAACAGGAGGTAGCCCTCATATGCGTTCATTTGAAAGGTGTTTGCTCTCTTCCATGTCGAAAATAATAGAACTGAGATTTTTTTAAAATAAAATTAAATGGAACTTGAGGCAATGCTCAGACATTGTGTGAGATACCAGTCCTGTATAAAAAGGCAGGAGATAATTTTTCTTCTATTGCTACACCATACAAAGGAAATCACAACCTTGATTTTGTACCACCGGTAACCGAAGGACAAAGAGGCATAAGAAGCATTTTGTATGTTTTCTGTTTGCTCTTCTATATTTTGAGATGTCCCATTGTTTAATAATGATGCTAATGCTTGGGTAAAACTCTTTCAAAAGTCTACATGCAACTACCTTTTTGCTATGATATCGTAGCCATAAATAAGACGTTTAATATCCTGTAGAAAGTAGTCATGATAGAAAATTCACAATTTTAATTGGGACTGCTTTCAGGTTTCTGACTAGCAGCTGCCATTCTCTTCATGAGGTCATTAATCCAGCTGAATGGGGTGTCAGTCTACTGTATTACCACTTTTATACCTTTACAAATAGATGCCCTGATAGAAGATCTGGGTTCTTAATCTGTACAGAACCAAATTTCTATGATCTTATAAAACACCTAAAGAAGAATTTTCTAGCATCTGTTAGATTCTTCCACCCTCTCCCTGATAATGTTATTCCAGATTCTTTTTTTTTAATACAGTGTTTACGGGTGGTTAAATTATTATGTGGGTTCTAGAACTCAGCAATCAAATGGTTTCTTGATTTATCACTGCATTTTCTATTTTCATTTATTAACTCTTGGTTATTTACTCTTATGTTATTTATTAATTGAATTTATTAATTTTAATTTTTATGAATGTATTAATTTTCTTTTTTTTTTTTTTTTTTTTTTTAGTAAAGTGCGTAAAAACAGTAGCATCAATAGCTGTTTGCTGATCTTTTTGAAAGGTGTGTCAGCGTGTGTACTTTATACTCACATATTCCTTTGTAACTGATATAAAAGCAGGAAAAGACAAAAATTCCCTGGTATAAACTTTATGCAATTAGAGTTGCAGAAAGTATTTTATATTACAGTTATGTAACCAAGAATGACATTTTATAAAAGAAAACTCAGAAGACAAGTTCCTCTGAGCTCATCTGTATCACTTTAAAAGTCCATTTGTTTTCTGTTAGAATTTGAATTAGGGTAGTTATCCAGGAAGAGCATCAGGCTTATTTGTTCAGTTCTGTGTAAAGATCACAATGAATGTAAGTAATAAAATGAAATAATAGCTGAGGGAGTCTGTCCACCTCCAGGTTTGTTTCATTCCCCCCACCCCCTGAATATTTTGTCACCTTTCTGATTGTTATTTCATCTTTACATATTAATTTAACTAAAATACGAATGTTATCTCCTCATGTAGACCAGCTTGGCCTTTATAAAGTAGTTTAACTTTTGGAATTGTCAGCATGTTCAAAAATCCACTATTACCTTTAAAAACAATGTTAAATATTTTTTTCTAGGCACTGTTTTCCTTTTGCTCCTGAAAGCAATCTAAAAGGGATGCTGCTTGGTGTTTACTCAGGATGCGTTTATGAAAAAGAATTGGTTTTCAGTCTTACAGCAATCTTCCTTTTAAGCATCTGAAGAATATCAAGAATTTTAAAAAATGAAGTATATGCCCAAATCTGTTGCATACAGTTCCAACCATGCTCGTACATTACAGAGGTAGTTTAATCACCCATAAGAAATTACTAGCTTCTCTGTTCGTGAAGCATGACATTTCAATTGCACAGCCAATAAAAGAATTACATGAAGAGGGCTGAAATGATTTACTGTATGGAAAGCCACAAGACCAAGGTTACCATGGTGAACTACCTTTCTATGCATACAAGGTCAAGTGAGAGTGACCTGTCCATGGACAACCTTCAGTGCTAACATAGTAATATATTGCACTAAAAATGGTTTGTTGATCTGCTTCTGAAATAATTATAAACATTTTTAATATTTAATATTTTTACATTGCTGAATTTTTGTGGACAATACCAAATGCAGAAATCTTCATTTTATGCTTCAGTAATCGTAGTTTAACAGCACTAGGTGGTCATCTGTGTTTAGCAAATTTTCATGAATTATAGTTGTATATAGTAATGCTTCTCTGGGTATGTTTGGAGTGTAAAAAAAGCTTACCAAACGTTTTCAGATATGTAATCTAGTGTGGATGAGATGCCAGTTGATGCTTTTCATATTTTCTGACTCTGCATTATTGTGTATTGCAGAATTCTTCTTTCGTTTCCAATGGGGCGGGAGATAGCAAAGCAAGGAGTATTGCAAATAGTCTGTGTACAAATATTGTCAAAGAAAACATACAATTATAATTAAAGTATTCAGAAAAAGGTCTGAAAAGAAGGGAGTTCATCTAATGGTTCTCTGAAAAATATTATGTTGATGCATAAAATGAGAACTGTACTAATAAATGTCTCTTGAATTACATATGCTGTAAGAAAATGAAACCCTTTGGGTTATGAATCTTGGATTTAAAGAGGCAGTCATCAAATATTTAAGATGAAAATGCAGTAACACATGCTAGCTGTCATGTGTAAGTTTGGTGAATGTTATGACAAGGTTTTTAAAACATTCATAGTCAGAGTATTTTTATAAAAATGTTCATTAATTCAAACAGACATTCGTATCTGGCAACCTGCATTACAATCGAGATTTCTAGATGCATGAGAAATCTTTGTAAAGCCAAGAAAATGTGGGTGAAATATATAGCAATCATGTTTAAATTATACATTATAAGGCATACCTATCGGTATGTTGTCATATTATGCATTAAATTTAGTGCATAAATCAGCTTGTTATAATTCTGATGTCGCCAAAAGGCACAAAATATGACAAACAGGACTAGGCATGTAGATATTATCATACTCAATAATTCAAGGAGCATTTGTTTTATGTAAATTAACTCCTGTTAATAAAAATTACACTCATTTATTATACCACTTCTATGGGATAATTAAAAAATGTCCTTTTTCTCAAAAATCGTTACAAAATGGGAATAATGCATTTGTTTAATATCTTTATAAACAAGATCTTGCCATGAGATTAGTTCTGGAAATGAAAGCATTATTGATTTCTATAATAATTTCATAATACTGTTACATTGCAGTGCTGAAGCTGCTAATCTCGTTTTTGTGGAGAACTCTATGCATTTAAAGCAGTGCTTGGACTCTCACATACAACATGTAAACAATACTAATTTAATACAGGCTGCTATTGTTGAATCTGCAGAAAAAGTACATTTCAAAATATGGATAAGTAAAGGGCAAGATACTTTTAACTGTAGGTTTTAACATAATGGACACAACTATCTCTAAAAACAGTGTTGCAAAAGAGTGGGTCTTTTCAACACGTTAAAGCATATTGGGGGGTAGTACACCAAAACATGGTTTTGATCTTCATAATTTATACTTGGAAAATATACCAATCTCAGAAAAGTTTAGTATGGTGTTCTTAATAAATTCTGAACTGCCTGTGGTTATGACGGATCTCAAATAAAGGATATTTAAAACCTGATGCTGTGCCTACCTTCCTAGTTAAAAAAAAAAAAAAAAAAAGAAGAAGAAAAAAAAAAAAGACAAAACATAAAAGAAAGATTAAAGCCTTATTATTCCCTGCTTTAAGTAACAAGGTGCATTGCATTTTATTATTTTATTTCTCTCCCTCTTTTTTTTTTTTTTTTTTTTTTTTCTTTTTCTCTTTTTAATAATGAACAGGTCCAGACTTCCTTACTACTCTGCTGATCTTACTGGAACAACAAAAGACAGAAGTGAATGTGTGTGTGGGAAAAGATTCAAGGCAAGGTCTGCCTCATGCTAAGAAAATTTTTCAGGGCTGAAAACATTTGTTTAAGGGTTACTAATTAATCAACTGAGTCAAATCATGGAGAACCTGTGAACATCTTGGTAAGACTCAGCACACAGGTAAAGTGAAATTTTTGAACCTACCCTGCTTCCAGCTTTCATCACTAGACCAAATAAGCCTCTTTGAAGGAAATAAAAGACTTCTTCTGTCCTTTATTAAAAGTAGCTAAATAAAGTACTGTAAGGGACCAGGCTTTGCTGAAGTTGAGTATGGTGCTATGAATGGTGGTCCCAACTGAGCATCATGTCAGACCACTTTATTCAGCTGATTATTAGTTGCAGTCTGCCAGAGCTACTACTTAGCTTTGTAAAGTGGCAGAAATCAAAGAAGGCCTTGTTGCTGTGCACAGAGAAATGGCACATGATCCTGAAGTGCATTTTCCAGCTCCTCTGGATGTTATGGGAGCAAATGTTGAAAACTGCAGGGCATTTACTCACAAGTGAAACCTCTGTCATTTGCTTGCAGGACACATCACATGAACTTCTCAGACTTTATACAGGAAAGCCCATTAGATTGCCAGTTGTATGCCAACCAGTTCGTGATATTCTTGGGAATGCTGTCAGGTTTCCAGATTATTGACAGGCTATATTTGTTTTTGAGTGGTTCATAGGGACTTGAAGAACAGAAACTAAAAATACACAGATGTAAAAATGCCATTTTTTAATCTGTCTTGTGGCCGTTGGCAACTGATAAAATAAGTGGAGTTATATTTCATAATCAGAAAAACAGGCTAGGTGACATTAGTATTATGTCACAATTACCATGGGAATGAATGTGTAAAATGTGGAAATGCCTCTGGTAGTTATAAATGCATAGATTGCATCTGCTGTTTACCCAGGACTGGATTCAAGAGAAATTTGTAATAGGTTTATAAAGAGAAAATTAAAAATTTGCCAGACAAAATAAACAAAATAACACAGTCATACTGAACATTCAGAATTAACCAATGTTTTAATGTTCTAGAATATTAAGATTTTTAAATTTTATCTCAGTTTTCAGGCTTCTTTGCTCACTGAAGGTATTGGTACTTACACTGGCTACCTCAGGTATCTAAGTAGGTCCTGGAAATCTTCTGGAGATATTGTCATTTATTCATTCAATATATAACGGGCTTTTGTTTGGTCTTTTTTATTTTGAACTACACCTTCCCAAGATATTTAAATAATCCATCTAATTGGCACAAGCCTAGGGAAAAAAAAATGGTTTTCCAATCATTGTGGAGCAGAGTAATAATAAAATGTTATTTGAATTCATGCCAAATTTAATTCAGATGTTGGACTTCCAACTGAAGAACCAAGTATAGAAAAGCATATTATATGCATTAAATTAACAATAAATTTTTAGTATACTTTGCTAGTGAGATTTTGCATTTTTATTCCATTGTCCTTCACTTTAAATTATACAAAATTGTTAGAGGTCAGATGAACTATAATGCTACAGAAAACATCAAAGTCATGGAACACTCCTGTGGTCCTTTTTACACAGCAGTTGTGTAAGTAAGCAATTTGGGTATAAGTATTAAAATTGAAAAGGTGCTGATGATACTAAGTAGATAAGATTTAAGTGATTTTTAAATTATTTTAAAATTTTTTTTTGGCAACTGAATCATTTAGAAGAATATATGAAGGTGAACTCTCATGTATTGAAAAGGTATGTTCACGCTAAAAATGATTGGCAGCCATGTTATACATTACTGATTATTATCTATAGATTCTCTTTTTGCATTTGAAAGCAGTGCAAAATACAGCTGATAATATTCAGAACTATATCTGCTTTAAGAGCTTCTTAGTCATTGAACATTTGTGAGGCTATTAAAATACAGCCTCCTGTTCTATAGGAGAACTCAGGCCATACTTCTCTGAAAGGACTTCTGGTTTTGGAAATTATCTTCTGTTTCTGCCAGTGCTCGAACTGGGCTTCCTTTAAAAGAAGGGAGATGGCTTTAGAAGAACATGGTTTTAGTTTAGTTTCTAGGATTCCTTACTCCTTGCTTCACAGTTTGATTATCAACATATTTACTGGTGGAAACTGATTGTTTTATCTGACAGAATATCTTTTTTTAGATTGCTTTTGTCCGGTTGATGCTCCGAAACAGTAAATTCTGTTTAGGTAGTTGTAGCGTATGGACCATATAAATTAGCCACTAAATGTGGTTATTTTTTAGTAAAAATCTTTTTGATAATGTAGTTATACTTAATATTTAAATGCGGTTATTTTTTAGAAAGAATCTTTTTGATAATGTAATTATATTTAACACTTAAATGCATAAAAACTCTGTGCTGGTGGAAAAGAGAAAAACAGCAAGAGACAGTAACCTTTGTTCAGCAGGAGAGAGTATAAGCACAAACCCAGCTAACAACAAAGGTGAAAACATAAGGGAACAAAAATAGCATCTTAAACTGGAAATAAATCCTCACTTCTCCTTACAGCTATATAACTAGAATTCATTCCCATGTGGAGAGAGAGAAGGGAAGAGAAAGGAGAATCTTTGTACACTAAGGACCATATGCAACCTATTAAAAGAGCTACAGGTATGGCAGATCTCCTGAGTCTCTTATCTTTGAGTTATATATGCAGCACTGAACATGGGAAGATGGCTGCAGATGTTTAATAGCAAATATATTTAAAGATGACAACACCTGTATTTAGGGGAAGGTGAAACTTAAAGTAATACTCTCAAATATTCAAAGTGTTTTCATAAGATATTAAGCAAAACTTTTGGAAAGTGTTAATTTTCTAGAGGCAACTGCTTTCTCATAATCGTTTTTTCTTTATTTGGTTTATGTGTTTTTCTCTGATTGCAGGTTTTTGTACTACAAATGCTGAATTGGCACTGGTAGTTTGTGTAACAGTAATACATCACACAGCTTCCAAAGTCTGGCAAAAACTTCTGTATAAGTGTTTTCAAATAAATGTGTATGCACTTTATAAAATATATTTAGTGGTTCGATGTTTCATTCTATAACATCTAATGCTTACCAAAAGGGTCTTTAATTGTGAATGTCATTATTATTTCATTATGACGAAAGCACATTAAAAAAAAAAAAAAAAAAAATGGTCCAGATGGAGCTTCTCATTTTGAATTCTATTCCTTGAAAAACTGCAGGTCCATGTTCATAATTTGACAGTGCTGCATTATGGATTGGCTAGGAAAGGCTATTGTACAGTGAGCTCTGCAGTCACCTCATTGACCTCCTTGAAGTCCAAGCATGTAATTTCTGTGACATCAAAACTGCTGCCAAGCTCATGTTTAAATGGTGCAGCTAACCAAGTTCTTGAAAGAATTGTATTTAAAAATACAGAAAGGCATGAACATTGAATTCTGAAACAAGTGATTTTATAAATAGTGTTTTCTAATTCCTAAAACTATAAAGAAAATCATTGAGCAGCACTGATTCAGGTTTTTTTGTACTATATAAACAAAAATTAATTGTAGATATTAATGAATTATTAGTATATTCATATACACTGATGACCTATATGGGAAGTGTTCACTTGGTACAATTTAAAATGCCTAAAGGATTAAGCCTCTGATATATTGTGAATATAAAAAGCTTGACTATAGCTAAAATCTGTGCAATAAATTGTTTGAATACATAAATTAGTTGAATACTTTGGCGGAGGGTTGCTCAAATTGAGAAGACAAAAAACTATTTGAATTCCAATATAAAATCAAGGTCTTTCTAAATGTATATTTTGCATTTACAAAGATGACCCTTTTAAATATGCATGGAGTAGGAATGCATTGTTCCATTGGCACAGATTTAGCAGGCAAATGAAGGAGCCTGTATCCTTCAAACTCTCTTCTGTTAGCATGACCTGGTCATAGGACATAATAGCAGTAATACCATGCAAAGGGTCCCTGTACTTAAGTTTCTGGCTACAGGAGCTGAATAAGGTAATGAGTAAGCTCCATACAAGTATTTAAGTCTGCTTGGAGAACTCTGTGTTGTTGCCTTTGCTAAGACATAGAGTTTCTTTCTTCAAGATAAAAGCATAATTTGGATTATAAAATTTAGAGAAAAGCAAACCTCAGATGGAAAGAATTTGAAGCCATAAATTTAGGAAGAGAAGTAGACTGTAAAATAACAGTAGGGAAGGAGCTTGTCTGCCAGCCATGGATCCAAAGCAGATAGGAGTTTAGAATAGGAGGAGAAATGAGGCAAAATAACCTAAAGAAAGTGGAGATTTTAATCGACCCTTGAATGGCTGTAATGCATTATATCTGCACTCAAGTATCTTTTCCGCTGTCACTTTCTATCTACTTTGTATCCCTTCATTGTCCAACTTTTCCACACACTCTCACCCTAAATGTCAGTTTTCCTTAGGTATATCTTTTACCTTCTGAATTCCTCCCGAATCTCAGTGTATACGTATCTGTCTTTGAGTCTGTGAGTGCCAGTTGTTTTTCTAGCCTTGTCTTCCACCTCTTGTTTTATTAGTACTTATTTTGCACCCCAGGTGACCTTGCTTTTCATCACATCTTTTCTACACCAAATGTTTTCATTGCCCCTAGTGCTCACCTTTACGTTCTCATTCACAACTTCCCTTGTATTCATTCATAAAAATGAGGAAAAGCAGTTGGTGAAAAGTTCAGCAAAAGCAAAGATCAAAATCCCTGGATGTAATAGAATTGAACTTTTTAAAGGTTTTATTTACTGACATATTTATTTACTTAGTTTCATTGTGGACTTTTTTATGTTTGTGGACTTTGCCCTTGGTTGCTACAGAAAAAAAAGAATAATTTTTACTTTTATACAAAAGTACAAAACTCTTCCACATTAGTGCCTTAGTCTTTTGACTTCTACTCATTTATCCTTAGGTTTTATGCTATGAAGACTGATAACCTAGTGATTCATTTTGCATCTTGTCTAATAAACAATGTTTTTAAAGTTGAGAGTTAATCAGTAATGGATCAAGATCAATTTTGTGGACACGTCTATTTACAGATATTGAAAACAATATGTAAATTGATCCTGTTTCATGTCATGTTAGTTAAGTTGGTTTCTATATTGAGACCAGTCCTATACTAACAGCAAAATGCAGAAAATAAAAATGCATTACTGAACAGTAGAGGCTGAACTATGATATAGGGATATAGGTTATATTTTATTATTATATTATATAGAATATAGGTGATTATATTTCGCTTACTTGAACTGGTTTATTTTTCTCTGATATTTGTTTCAATCTGCATATCTGTACATTCAAGAATGTATCAATTCCGGAAAGTACCCTTAGATTTACAGCTCGTCTTGTGAATGCACATTCCTTTCTTAAAAAAAAAAGTGTTTGAATTCCATTGCTGGCATTGTGTAGTTAAGCAGTTCAGGTATGATTACCCCCAGTGACATGCTTGGTGCTTTCTCATGCACAAAATGACTTTCAGCCTAAGAAACATTCGTAGGGCTACGCCTTCCAAAACCAAAATGATCAATTGTTTTATACTGGTCCTGTTTTCAGCTTCATTTCTTCCTTAAGTCAGCTGAGGGATATTTCTGCTTTACCAGAAGATGCCATTTCAGTTTGCATCTTAAACTATACTTTGTCCCCAGATGATGGTGTGAAATGAATTGCATTCAGGCAGAGGCTTCTCAAGCGCAACTGCTTCATTTAACAGCAGCGTATAAGTATTCAGCTCCTAATCCCTGGAGTTCTCCATTTGCTAACAGTTATAGTGTCAGACTTAAACTGGCAAGGTGTTTTGGAGAATGCAGTTTTTCTTAGGCAATTAACTTCTGTTGTGAAATAAAAAATACTACAGGTTTTTATGTTTTAAACTAGGTGACCTAAAGAAAACTAAGAAACCTAAAGAAATCAGAAAAAGTCTTTTGTCAGCTTATGAGATAAGAATAAAACTTTAAATTCTGGGTTTCTCTGTGACTGTTGGTAATTTCAAATGGAGCATGAATTTATGTCTTCAACTGCTTTTTTTCAAGAATTTTTAACAAAGTTAATAACAGTTAATCTTACAAGTTCTTTAAGTGATATTAGACAACGAATATAAAATTCCATGTTGATGCAAACTTCTGTAAAATTCTACCATCACAGAAAACTTAATGTAAGGACTCAGAACTGATATACTGTGCACTATTTTTTTTTTTTTTTTAAGTGGGTTATAAAGTTGTTATTTTATCTGAATGCTTTCCAGGTATTCATGGATACTTTTACAGTGAAGCCCACTCATCTAGGGAAACATTGTCAGGAATGTATTGATAAGGAAGAAAGGCATTAAAGGATTAATTACATCAAGAAAACCAAACTCTGTGACAGAAGTGGGTTGTTCTTCTCTTCCTTAAGAAGAAGTGTTTCCTCCTAGAGTTAGCTTGATTTGTAATGAGGTGTACTTGTGTGATTTTGTAAATGCCTCATTTTGAGGTGACTGTTTTCTGTAAACTCCTCATTTTGTTGTTCTCTATCCTGAGGAGACTCAAGGAAGAACTTAACTATATGAACCAAGGAAGCTAAATCCACCAGTCACAAAGTAGAGTTTTACTCTCAATTTGGCTAGTAGTAAATAGCCTGTAAGGATGTGAAGACAGATTAACAGAAGACATTCACTAGATCAAGAAAACAGCCTCCCTGAAAAACTGGAACCTAATGACATTAATTTTTAAAATATCAATATTTCTTGACATTAGTAATTTTAATTACAATTTTCTGGTCTTATACAGTATATGTTTATGAAAGTGTATTGAGAAAGGATACTTCCACAAATACCTCAAAACTTTGTAGTCAATCATTCAGTTTGGTTGTGTGCTGCATGCAGTGGGAGTTGCATGGAGGCTGATTGCACTCTCTTCTTTACAGAGAGGGTGACCAGGCATTGGAATGGGCTGCTCAGGGAGGTGGTGGTTTCTGCATCCTTGGAGGTTTTTATGAAGAGACTGATGTGGCACTCAATGCCATGGTCTGGTAACCACAGTGGCAGTGGATTAAGGGTTGGACTTTATGATCTCAGAGGTCCTTTCGTACCCGGATGATTCTGTAAAATTTTCCATATTTTAGAGCTGTTAGAAAAAGAGAAAAAAATCAGTGTCATCCATAGGTTGTTATGTTCTGGTGAACTGCATTTTTAGGTTCTGATGGAAAAAAAATCTAAGCCACATTCTTTCATGTTTATTTCATTATTTCTTTTTTTATTTGGTTGGTTGGTTTTGATTTTTGGGGTTTTTTTTAAAAGAATCACAGAATATAATAATGAACAAAAAGACAATGTCTTTTATGTACTTTTCTTTAAGGCTTAATTTTGCCACCTGTTTTATTCCCTGTCATGTGCAAGAAGGTCATTTGACTTAAGTAACTGGGCACACCCCAGGCTATGCTATTTTGTTGTTGATTGTATGTGACAGAATATCAGTTCAGTGCTTAATATTTGGCCAACTAATAGACACCTGAATGAAATACTATCATCTTAAGCTCATTTTAGGTTAGAGAAATGTGTATAAAGAAGAGTAACATTGAAAACTAGCCAATAAAATGTTTTCATCTTCAGCTAAGGTCATGGTCCTTTCAGTTGCAAGAAAATTCAGGAATTGCTAAGATTTTTTGTTATCTGCATTTCTATTTTTCTGCTGTAGCTGTTGCTGTTGAATTTCCATCCTATCACTGAAGATCAGAAAACCGATTTCATTTTTGAATTACGCATTGATATTATGCTCAGGATGTTGTGCCACTGTACACATCTTTCTTTATGTACTTCACTTCTGTTAGTGGTAGAGGCCACTGATGGTTCCTGGATTTCTAAACCTTTGGAGTATTTAAACCTATATGCCTCATAATAGTCATAATAGCAGCCATATTTTATAGAAGAGAAGGAAGTTAGCAAACCCTTCTGTATGTGAGAAAGCTAAAAGTTCATGGTCAAGATGTTAGAACTAACCAAAATTGTTTCTGTTGAGACAAAAATTAAACCAGAATAAGAAAACAAAACAGAATACAAAATCATTAAAAGAAAGAATAAATAAAAAATACTATGAAATATTGAAAGCTGTTTTAGGTCTCTCGGTCTCCAAAATATCTTGTTTCATATATTCAGATGTTCTCAGCAGGGATCAGTATCATTTCAAGGTCTTTCATTTTAGTCTTCCTTTTATGCTGTTAGTTTTCAACAGGACATTAACTGTAATTACCCACAAACATTGACATATAATCCCTTGATGGCAGTCCAAATGAATGGGTAATGAAGAGATTCAGAATAATGTTCACGGTGCACACTCACACCTCTGTAGAAGACCATGGCTCTTTTCAAGTATCCAGGTCTGAAGCTGAATGTTCGAAGTCAAGATACATACTTTTACAAATCATGAGTTTGTTCAACAGACTTGAGAATCAAGTCATTAGCGCTTATTTGCTTGCAGAAATATTCCATTCTGCCAAATCTCAATTGCCAAATCTCATTCTCCCAAGTTTCTCAATTGACCTCTTGGCTAAAACTACAACTAAAATGTGCATCTACTGCAGAAGATAAAACATAGTCTTCTATGCTAACAGTAATAGAAACAAGTTTCTTGCAGCTCTGTTCACAGTTTTATGTGCTCTTCTTTATCTTAGTGTATGTATGATAATTTCTAGACCATTTTTTTTAAACAGTGTTCTTATTGCTGATAAGGCTCAATATGTTTTGGCTAAGTTATCTTCAAATATAATACATATGTGCCTTTGGCTATTGATAATTATGAGGAAGGGTTGCACATGTTGAGTTATGCACGTGCAGTTGTTGCAACTAAACAGTCAATATGAGCATCATAATTGAGTAATCTGATTGATTTCTATGTTGGAATGACTGGTTATATGGGCCAGAGAACCTGTAATGTAATATGACTCAACTTTGCCAGCACTTTCAACATCTTTTTCAAGTGTATATTTATTTATAAGCTGAAATGAATGTGTTGGATGAATGGGTTGGTAGATGGATTGAAAAATGAGCAAGAATTTGAACTCAGAGGATAGTAATTAATGGCTCAGCTTCCAGATGACAATCAGTCAATACTGTGGCCTTTCTTATTTGGTTATTTTCATCAATGATCAGGATAGATAGAATAGACCCTCAACAAATTTGAACATGGAACTGAATTGGGAAGGGAAGGTTAAGTGACCTAATGGAAGGAAAACCATTGAGAAACTTAAAGGCTGGGCCAACAGAAACCTAATAAAGTTTAAAAGGAGAAATGCAAAGACCTGTACTTCAGGCAGAAGTGCATCGGTACAGCCTGGGAACTAATTGACTTAGTAGAAGTTCTGCTGAAAGAGGTTATAGTAGATTGCAAGCTGGGATTAATGGAATGTTGTCATCACAAAAAAGGCAACTGGGCTACATCAGAAGGAGTGTGGAGAATATATTAATGGAAGTTATTATTCCTTTGCACGTTTCACCAAGGGAGCTGTAACTAGAGCATTTTGTTCATTTGAGCCTTACAGTTCAAGGATTAGAAGTCCCCCTCTACTCTTCCCTGGTGAGGCCACATCTGGTATATTGTGTCCTGTTCTGAGCTCCTCAGGTCCAGAAGGACAGGGAACTGCTTGAAAGGGTCCTGCGCAAAGTGATCAAGATGATGAAGGGAGTGGAACATCTCCCTTATGAGGAAAGGCTGAGGGGGCTGGGTCTCTTCAGCTTGAAGGAGAATTAGGGGCAACCTCATCAATGTTTATAAATATGTAAGGGACAAGTGCCAGGAGGACAGAGTCAAGCTTTTCTCAGGAGTGACTAACCGTAGGACAAGGGGCAATGGTTATAAACTGGAGCATAGGCAGTTCCATATAAATATTAGGAAAATTTTTTTCACTGTGAGGGTGACAGGGCACTGGAACAGGCTGCCCAGGGAGGTTGTGGAGTCTCCTTCCCTCGAGACATTCAAAGCCCACCTGGAAGCTTTCTTGTACAACCTGCTGTTGGTGACCCCGCTCTGGAAGGGGGGTTGGACTACGTGATCTTTTGAGTTCCCTTACAACCCCCAACTTTCTATGATTCTGTGATTGTAAGAATGTTGAAAAACTGGAAAGGCTCCAAAACATATGACTATCTAGAGTCATCAAGAGCTATCAAGAGCATAAGGTGGTTAGGCACCTGGAACACAGGGTCTTCAATAAGAGATAGCTTAGCCTAGTGCAAGAAAGGCTAAAGGGACCTTTAGCAGCCAGTGAAATTTGAAAATAAACTATAAGGACTATAAGGAGCTAACTCTCCTAGGTAGTGGCATTTGGTATAATAAAAAGCAAAATCCACAAGTTTCAGCTTCAGGGTGTACATTAGAAAAAGTTGTTCACCTGAAGGGTGAAGTGGCACTGGAAGAGTTTATGAAGCTGAGTGATGGAATTTTTGTCCTGAGATTTTCTTCAAACTTGTCTAAAAAAAACAAAAGATGTCCCAGTTTAATGCTAGTTGTGCTCCTACTTTAAGTGACATGTTCAACTAGGTGACATCTAGGCATCTCTTGAAATCAACATATGTGTGATTCAATGCCTTTTAGTACTGGATAGTAGCATGCTTCAGTTATCCTTGTACTCCAGACTGGGTGAAAAAATGCAGTCAGGGACTGTGACCACTGTGTTTATTGCACTTTTAGACATGATAGTATAGGAATTCAATGATTAATTAAATATTTCCTTTTCTTCCCAGGAGCACTGAAATATTTACATATAGGGACAAGAAAGGCTTTACTGTTATAATCCCTAAACAGTTGCAAGAAAGATGTTTTGTTACCTCCATTCTCTGGGATTCCTAATAATGTTTGTAGAAATTAAAAACTGTTAATAGCAGTACACTGTAATTGATTAGGTTCTGTATGTTTACAGCTCTCTTTAATTGCTTAAAAATGCCATTTGTCAGCTTCATGTTCTATTGACAATGTTATCGATTTATCCGATTTGGGCTTTGTCTTGTCTCTCGTACATAAAACTCACATATGCAGTTCAAATGGGAAATGACTCTATTGATTTCCTTAACTTGAGCCCAAATGCTAAAGATTTTTGGATAAGCTTTCTCATTACTTAAGCCAAAATCAATAAGAGAGAGCATCTTTTAATGAAAGAGCAGTTTGAGCAACGTACTTCAGAAATGGGGTCCTGTTCATCCTTTGCTTTACAAATCGATCTTCTTGGTTCCTTAAGTGAGGTCCAATTGGTTGACATTGTGGTTTGTCTTTGTGTGTAAACTTGCAGCTTCAGAAAAGAGAAGATGAGCTACAGAGACAGCAGAAGGAAACACTTTCTCTGCGACAGGAAAGGGATGATCCTTGTACTGCGGTATGGCACTTTATGTTCTAAGCGTGATCTGTAAAATTCTGGCCTTTTATGGCCAATTTTTAACACTATAATTTATGGCAAAAATAATATGCTTTTCACTCCTATCTCTTTGTCTATTATTATTCCTTTGTGTGTTCTTATTACAGTATTTAAAAAACATTACATACTTATATTATACAAGTAGTTAATTTGGAACTATCACCTTCTTTTATGATTTTTCTGCATAAAATACTATCACAGACTAAAATCCAATTGTGTTGCTTTGTTAACCTGTTAATTTGTTCTGGCTTTATTTCAGCTCTAGCCTCAAGAAATTAGACTTAGTGTCTCCACACTAAGCTGTGTAAAATGAAATCTGAGATAAAAAATGGAGAGCTGATGCTGAAGAGTTACAGAGTGAACTGGGTATATCCAGCTAGTTATACGAACAGGCCAAATGTTCAGGTACTGTACTAAGATATCATTAACTGCCCTGAACTACATAAATTAAGCTGATTATGCCTTCACTTAATTAACTGAGAATGACCTATTGATGTATAGGTAGAGCAAGATAGAGACTGCATGCTGCACTGTACTAAATTTATAGGTTTTCAATTAGTTCTACTATTGAGCGAGACTACTTAGGAAAGGAGTTTACTTTTATGTTTTGTAGCATGTTAAATTAGTCAGTTATTTGCAAATGTGCCATTTCTATGTTCTTGAATTATTTGAAAAATTATTGTTGAAAACTGTTTATTCATCTGGAGCTATAATTTTTTGCCTGATGGCTGGCTAACACCTACACAGTATTTGTCTTTGAAACTGCTATTACCACCTTTTATAAATATTGATTAATCATCTCCAAAGTATTAGTTATCTCCAAATATCAGTCCTAATAGCTTTAGAAATTATCTAATCAAATTATTTGTTTCAAAGAATATCTTAAAGAAATAAAAAAAAAAAGAAAGAGGTTAGTATATCTGCACTACAGATTCCAGTTATCCAAGATTCCTTTGTATGACTGAAGTTAATGTAACATATGATTTTTTTTCAGAAATTCAGTACACTAAATGGAAGGATATGTGTGGTCTTACCTTCCCCTGGGACTAGATTGCTGTTTTTATTCATGTAGCTCTCTTTAAGCTTGTAAAAAAATTAGTATTTGTAAGTACGTAGACTATAATAATGTAACTGTTTTTTTAAAGATTAATTTTCAGATTTTAGAATGGTAATGATTCTTGTATTGGAGTTTGACATCTTGATGCATACCTACGATATTTAGTTACCTTATGTCATAGCATTAATTTGAGGATTTATGGCAAAATTTTCCTTTGTAATTCAGGGATCACCTTATTAAAACATTTCCTAAGGTTTCCCCAGCCTATACTGAAGATGACTACATTGTCTACATATGCAGCACTTACTTTTCCTTCAGATGGGGTCCATAAGCCTTTGGTATGTACTGGTCATACATGGGACACAAAACACTTTTTTGTAAATTGATATAGGTCCTTGATCACCACAGTTAGCCTATAGGGGCAGATCCAACATCTGGTGCTCAGCTGCCGTCCAGCTGCTTTGACTACCACTGACTCACAAAGCCAAGTCTCTGTTTTGTCCCTATTGCTAATATTTACATTAAAGCACACTACATTATTCTTGTGTGTGATAATTCTGTAGTTGTTTTGTTGTTTACTGATTCATTTAATGTGTTATTGCTAAATGGCTTATGAGTTCCAGCACTTGTCTCACACGAGTTTGACTCTTAGTGTTTTATCTGCGTTCTACATTCAGTTGCTTTATATTTGCTTCTCACATCTCTGATTGTCCCCTCTTAGCCCACATCTCTCCATTTATTCTCCCTTCATTAACATTTGCCCAGGCCTCTGCCTATTTTTCTCCCTCATATTTCTAATTGCCATTTCTAATTATCTGGCTCATTTTCTAAGCCTCATATATACCAGTTAGATCATTTTTCTGTAGGAGATCATACTCTGTGGATTCTTTGTATACAGGGTGATCGGAAATGACACTTTTCTGCCATGCGATTTTTCTTTCCCTTTTCTTTTTTCATCAGTCTAAAGCAGTTCATTTTTGTTCCTGTTCTGTGGCATCACAAGCTCTTATCCGCTCAGAGCAGCACGTTATCCACACTGTTTACTTCCTCAACTTCTTCTCCCAGTTACCTGAGAAATCTCTTAAAATGCTTGTCATGTTTCTTCTCCTTTAATACCATCATCTCAACGAGTTCCTGTTCCATCATTTGGTATATGCCCCTTCTTATCCTTCTCGTTTTGTGTCTCATGACATTGATGCTTTTTCCTTAACCTTCATGGGTCTCCAAATTTCCTCCTTTCTTTTCTAGTGATGTCAGAGTGAAATAACAATTTATTTGTCTACTCTTTCATTGGCTTTCTTTATACTTTCTTCTGTTGAATTATAGCATGCTGAATTCTTCTTGGATTTGTCTTTTTCTTGAACTTTTTCCTGTTAGTCCACTGTACTGTGATCTTTAAAGAAATTTACCAAAAAGTGATTGCTAAATTCTGCATCTGTCTAGGAAACCTGATGAATGACCCTTTCCTCTTCTTGTCTCCATGACAAGAATCCAGACCTTTGTGTCCTGACCTCAAATTTTACACCATGCATATTCATGTAATATTTTAATTAAATTGTTCATTTCTCTGTTTGTTTTCTTTTTATCAGAATTCACTTATAATTAACTTCAAATTGGATTACAGGTTAATTAGGTGATTTTTTTTTTATTATTATTTTTATTATTGGTCCCACATTGTGCCTTTATTTATAAATGTAACTACTGCTGCTAGTAGGGATTCTCATGCTACCTGTGCTCCCCCAAATGATTTTTGGGAATGTTTCAGGAGTTTTTATAAGCATAGGCTCATTTCCATTAGGCAGTCTACTTTTTTAATACCATGGATGATGGCTGATCCATGAAAATTTGCCTCAGTGACAAAGAGTTCCTGGCATGGTTAATATACTGGCATGAATGTAGTCTGTCTTGATCCTGACTGACTTTTGATAACTACCTTTACACAAAAATAGTAGTTCCACTAATAATTGCAACAATTTAGACTGAGAGAAGATGAAATGGAATTTGTAATCTTATTTTCATAAACTGAGAATAGATCTGACTGTAAGCACCTGTAAGTGATTAACAAGTTCCTATCTGTGTAGCACAACATGTAGTAGATATTTTTCAGAGAACGATACCTTAATATTTCTGCTTAGATTTTTGCATGACTGCCAGAAATTAAAGACTGCTGCTGAAGTCCCTTTTCTGGCAGTTTTGACAGGCAAGCTAAGGTCATCAGTTAAGTATTTGTCCTCAAAGGGTATTTTATCATCACAGGCAGTGGTGGTTGTAGAAGTTCATACTGAATGAGAAATATATCATTATCTCATTATGACAAAACTCTTAGAGCTGTATCACACTGCATCCTGGGCTGTGGTTCCTGGACTGTAGAGTTCTTCAATATTCTCACAGAGAAAAGTCAAATTTGTGGGTTACATCTCATTCTCATTACTTTGCTTCTGACTGTTTCTGTCAGGTAGATAAGAGATACAAAATACGACCAAGAAAATATGCTCACCGGAAAAGGTGACAAAGAAACTATTTATGCCTTTTACTGTAATACTCTTTTCTCCAGTTACCTGTCTTTTTTCTTTCTTTCTACCCACAGAAGAATGTGTTGCATTTTATCACTGTATTTCTCTCTTTCTGAAAACCTCTCTCTGTAACTTTGGATAGCTACTCTTTAGGCCAGAGTTTGGCTCCTCAAGAAAGTATTGTGAACACACACAGGACTTTATAATCTTCCTAAAATCCCTTTGGAACAGTTGCTTCATTTATATATATGAGATGTCTAAGGCATCATTTCATCCACTTCTATACAAAAATCTTAATTTCTTTACATCCGTTTTCTCTACATTGCTCTTTTTATTTAATGGATTTTCCAAGTATTTTTCTTAAATGAGATAGTGCAAGTATAGTTTGGTCTTAGCCCTAATATATACTACATGTTGCTGTACAGACCAGGATAGTTTCTTGACAGATGCATGAAACATGAGTATTAATGCTGTGTATGTTGCTGTGTAAAAGGTTTACCTACAGCCATGAAGCTTGCATTTCTACATCTTTTTGATCCTTTTTTCATATAGTAGGATCACAGAATCATAGAATAGTTTACATTGGGATGCCATTAGAGGCCATCTCATCCAAACTGCCTGCAGTGAACAGGGACATTCTCAACTAGATCAGGTTGCTCAGAGTCTGGTCCAACCTGACCTTGAATGCTTCCAGGAATAGAGCATCTACCATATCTCTGGGCAACCTGTTTCAGTGTTTCACTGCCCCCATTGTAATGATTTTTTTCCTCTTTTAGTTTAAATCCTACCCTCTTATGGTTTAAAATCACTACCCTGTTGTCCTATTGCCACAGGCCCTGCTAATAAGTTTGTCCCCATCTTTACACCCCCTTTAAGTACTGAAAAGCCAGAGTACTGAAGGCTCCCCAGAGCCTTCTCTTCTCCAGGCTGAATAACCCCAACTCTCACAGCCTGTATTCATAACAGAGGTGTTTCATTCCTCTAATAATTTCTGTGGCACTCCTCTGTATCTGTGTCAGGAGGTCCATGTCTTCCTTGTTCTGAGAGCACCAGACCTGGACACATTTTTTAAGTTTTTTAAGGTTAATAAAGATATTAAACAATACTGGTCCCAGTATCAACCCTTAAGGGACACCACCAATATCTGATCTCCATTTGGACATTGGATATGATATCCATATCTCTCCACTTTAGAGAGAAGGATGTTGTGGGGCCTTGTTGTGTCAAAGTCTTTACAGAAGTCTGAATAGACAACATCTGTAGCTCTTCCCTTTTCTGCTGATGTAGTCACTCCATCACAGAAGGGTACTGGGTTGGTCAGGCAGAACTTGCCCTTGATGAAGCCATGGTGGCTGTCTCAAATCACCTCCTTGTCCTCCATCTGCCTTAGCATAGCTTCTATAGGGATATTCCTAGAGATGGGGATGACAGGCCTGTAGTTCCCATGGTTGACTTGGTACCCTGTTTAAAAATGTGCACAATGTTTACTCAATGGGAACAGAGACTTGAAATGGAAATGCTCCACCTTTTCTTTCAAATAAATACACATAAGATACAGGTATTCTGATATTTAAAACAATGGCTTTAGGTTTTTTTGCCTCTCAAGCTAATTATTAAGAGATAATTGTTTAAACAAGGAATATGCTAAATAGGATAAACCTTACCCACTGTTTCTTTGCTGAGTAGTTTTATTTTTCATCAAGAGTGGTTTCCAAACCATAAGCTATTAGTGGCTTTAGAATTGTCAGCATTCTCCTAAGAGACCACATAAAGGTTCTCTCAGGGAAGAAGCAATACCTTTGTCTCTCCTGGATTTCTCCTTCTTCTTTTTTCACTTCTTCCAAATGTCCCACTTTGAGTGGGCAGCAACCAGGACAGCATTATTAGGGTACCTTAAATGCTGCAGAGGCTTTCAAACGAATTGTTGTAATATTGTATACAGAGGAACTAAAGAATATAGAATCATAGAAACAAATGTCAGCCCAACACAGACAGCTAACTAAACCATCTCATAAAGTGCTATGTACACAAATTTTTTACCACTTTCAGGGACTGTGACTCCACCACTTCCTTGGACAGTCTGTTCCAATGCCTGACCACTCTTTCAGTAAAGAAATTTTTCCTCCCCTGGTGCAGCTTGGGTTCATACATACTAGTTCTGTCTACCATCACTTATTTTTCTCATACCCTCTCTAAGACAAGTGAAGATTTGCATCTAAGGCTCTGTAGTATTGAACAAAAAAAGAGAATGTAACATCTCTCTGTCACATCTGACTGAATAACAGACATAAATTCATTCCCAAAATCTGTCCTCAAAGTTATATAAAAAGAACTAGTTATTAGATTTCAAGAACCTTTTTGCAGTTTCTGCTGAAACCGATTGCTGTATTTCAAGTCAGTTTATGAATCACTGCAGAGCTGTCCAAACTGGATTTCCTCTATGAAAAAAAACAAGAAACCAAACCAACCAAACAAAAAGAATAATTTATCTTACAGTATATTGACACTCTTTGTCATGACCCACAAGTTGGGTGTTTCACTGTCACGTCTCAGAAAGTGAGCACAGTTTCCCAGAGGTGGGGCCAAACAAAACACCACATCCCACAGAGTGGCACAGGCAGAGTTTCCCAGAGTGGGGGGTCAACCCATCAACCCAGCAGATTTAGACAGGGCCCCTTTGCTTTTTAAACTCCTTCAGAGAGGAGCCTAGGTACATCTGGGCCTAATCCTCCTCCTAATAACTGATCTCTTAATTGATTGAGTTTGGGCATTCTCTTCAACATAATCTAGGAGTAAGATTTTTACCCAGGATTCCAATTTAGCAAAACCTAAGGAAATTGTCTAAACAACAGGTTACAACCAACAAAAGAAAGTTGGAAACTATGTTACTCTTATGTGCTGAGATCTGTGTATGTGTGAGAGAGAGAGAGAGAGATTGAGCAATGAAAATGTCTCACATCAAGAGATACTGTTCATGGAAGTAGAAGTGTTTTGAGAATTAATAGGCTGATATTTCCATAATCCTCTTTCTCAGATCATACTGGAAATCTGAATGTCTGGGAGAGGAAGATGTTAATCAAATTGTATTGTATAGAGGGGACAAAATGATGGAACTCAGACTGGAGTACATTTATTTATTTGTAGTTGTTTATTTATTTAAAAATCTTTATCCAGTCTCCCTTATCTCAAAATCGACCTTCTGACATTTTGGCTCAGTAAGTGCTAAACCCTAATATATATATATATATATATATATTAAAAATACTTTGAACAAAGTATTGAATATATTAAAAATATTGAATGCACCCTAAGAAAGTTGCTGCTGACACCAAACTGGGAGAGAGGTAGATATGTCAGAAGGAGAAGCCAGCATTCAGGGGGACCTCAAGAAGCTGAAAGACTGGGCCAGCAAGAATCACACGTGGGAATCCCAGTGGGGAGCAAGCTGGTGTGAAACAGTAGTGTGCCCATGCAGCAGTGAAGGCAAATGTGTCCTGGGCTGCACAAGCAGGATGGGTGAGTGGACAGATTGTTTCACTGAACTTGCTGCTTGTTAGGCTACACCTGTAAAATTATGTCCAGTTTTGCTTTCCTTCAGTTTCAGAGAAAGAATGAAAAATTGGAGAGGACTCTATCAGGGGGCTGCCAAGATGAGTATCGGAGAATTTGGTATATAAAGAAAGGTTTAAGTATTTAGTTTTTTTTCAGCCTGCAGAAAAGAAGGCTCAGTGCAACCTAATCACAGTTTTCCAGTACCTCAAAGGTTGAGGCAAATGTCACAGAAGGTTTTTAGGGAAAATTTAGTTGATTCAAGAAAAAAATCCTTGTGAAGAAGTAAGGTTTGTAATAGGCCCACAAAAATGATGAAATATGCCTCATTGGAAATATTAAATATTTGGCTTAACAAGGCCTTCCATAACCTAAGCTAGGGACCAGTTTTCAACAGGAAGTTTTAACAGATGATAGGTAAAGGCCCTTCCTCACCTATCATTCTAGGTAGTGCTTTTGACAAAATTGGTAAGAAAAACTGAGTAATGAAAGACAACATATATTTAATATAAGTATCTTTTTTGTTTGTTTGTTTGTTTCCCATACACTATGCCATTATTGTCGCTTTTTTTGTGATGATTGCATCAATTCTTTTTAGGAGTTACTTTGATATCATTTTCCAGTCTGTGACAATGACCTGCCATCCTCTAAGTATTTTTGATGTTTTGTTCTTCTATTGTTAGGTTGTTATTTCTTTGCTTGGTTGGTTTGGTTTGTTGTTGTTTTGGGGTTTTTTTTTGTATTTTATTTAATAACTCCAATTTGATGAATTCTCTGCTTATTTACAAATAGTGAAAATTAATACTTCGATACACTGGTGAAAACTGTGAGAGTCTGTGTGAGATATCTGTAGGGATTTTCAAGGGTTTTTAAAGCCCCAGTGTGGAGACTTTGAATTCTTTTAAAGTTCTTTCACACTTAAAAGATGAATAGCACAGCTTTCTTTTTCACATTTTTTTTCCTCTCTTAATATTTGAGGGTTTTTTTCTTGAACTATTCTTACCCACTCTGATTTTAAGGTATCTCATTAATATTTATAGTTTTTCAGAAATGTAATATTTTTATCTGTTTCTAACAGAAACCAAAAATCATCATATATCATTTTAAGGTCTAAAATTGAGAACACAATGACTATAACAGAGTATTAGTGTTTAACATTAGACTTATACAGATGGTGCTCTAGAAAAAAAGCAACAATCTTCTTACATAATTTTAACTACCTGAGTTCCAGAAAAATCTAATCATGCTAGCCGTTTATCATATTCATTTTTTTCATTTGAAATTTAAAGCAAGCTCCATATGACTTGAATTTGAATCTCATATATATAACACTGCTCAAAAACTTTACAAAATGGAAGATGAGGTATTCTAAAAACCCATCAAAATACTGCTTGCCTTCGTTTTTAACACAATATTTGTTTTACATGCAATTAAGACATTGCAAATATAGTTTGTATTTTTTCAGCAGAGAATATAAACAGGCAACAGATAACAGACAACTCAAGTTGGTGATACCTCTGGTGGCTTAACCAAGTGAAGGTGTTGCACAAGGCGCAGATGCACGTCAGAGACAAAGATCTCAGGGATCTTAAAGCTTTGCAGGCCATACTTCCTTTTCCACTTTTCCTGCTGTAATGTTGTCAAGATCTAATTATTTTAAGCACCAGGATATCAAAGTCCCCATTTGACTCACAAAAGGTTCAAATCTCTACAGTATGCAAGGCACTCCTCCCTGTTTTAGAACTCTTTTTACTGAATAATCTGTTTTGAAATGTATTTCCACAAATATTGCAGGCATATAGCAACTTGAGTACACAGGGCTTGACAAGAATCGTTTACCATTTATATCACCAGCACTAGGTAGCAATAAGCCATGATCTGTTTTCACTAGGGGAAAATGGAAGAAGAAAAACAGAACCTGTTTCCTAGCTCTTCAGGAACAGCGAACGTATTAAGAATGATGGGATAAAATACTATTCCTAAAAAGACAAGTAGGCACTGAATACTTTCGGTGTACTTTCAAGGGCTAATTTTGACAAAAAATCAGGGTAGAACTATAAAAAAGAATCCAGGGAGAAGTTCTAGATTTATGTTCAATGAGATTAAGGATGATGAATCCAGTTTGTAGTGTTTATGTACCACTGAAGTAACAGAGAGAAAATGAGAGAAGAAATGGACAATATCAACAGCAGGACAAAGGCTGGTGTTAATAAAGGTAGAAAATATGGGGTTAAAAAGTATTTCTTGGCTTTATAGAAAATAACCACCCTTGGATTTACTGCAATGGAAGAAAGCAATTAGTTAATGAGAGATAAAGAAAAAAGTGGAATAGCAAAGGGAAAAGAGAAAGATCACTAATACTTTGTTCCTCATTTCTTAAGAAAATTAGGCATTTGTGGTCATATATTATATCCATTATCTAGTGGTTTCAAATTCAAAACTGAAATGCAGATCTCAAAGTTAGTTTTGTAAATTTTGTGAAAACTACCAGCTGTAGTAGATACTGTAGGATACTCAGAATATGACTCCCTTTGAAACAAAGGTAGGTCTCAGGTTTGACTGAAAGCTAAGCAAATTAAACACTGGGACCTGGTGAGCAATGATCCTCTCCCTTTAATGCTGTGAAGTACAGATGTGTGAGTCTTATTGTGAGATGCTAGGGCAAGAAAGAGAGTTATAAGATTGTATAGAACTTATGATGGGATGTGTTGAAAAGGAACACATCCTTGGGGAAAGGAAGGGATCAAGGTAGACGTGGGTAGGAAAAAGTGTGGGACAGTAGAGAAAAAGAGGATAAAGAAGCATATTTACACCTTTCTGACCAAGCCCTGCACTTTATAACCTCAGCATATTCTGCATTCAAAGTAAATTCTATTTCTAAATACCTTCTATGTGGGCATGCTCTCTGTCCTGAGCCTGTACATATTAATATTAGCAAACTCCAAACTGGACTAGCTCATGAATAGGTTAAGAGCTGGCATATGTGTGTGTGTGTGCTTATGGAAGAAAGACTATCTGACAGGTAGGAAGAGGTCAGAATGCCATCCTCAGGAGTGGGACTACAAGTCAGAAGTCTGAGAGTCTATGGGCTGAGCACTGGAGAAGACCAGGATCTAGAGTCCAGCTATGGTTCAATCCTGTATTATGTGTGTACGTCCTGGTCAGATGGAGAGGAGACAAAATGTGGGATTGTCTGTGCTGTTTATACTTAGATGAGATCTATTTGTGTTTATGTGAGGAGCACTATATGTCCTCCCCACTGTGCAATCTGTGTGGTTGACAACATAAGTATAGCCTGCATCATGTCAGTGTGTGAGCACTTGTTGGGATTACTTCTACTCATTGGACATGGGGAGATGGGGCTGCAGGAACCTTGTCTCTGTGGGGATGGGATAAGAGAAGTTCTGAAGTCCCTCAGATTCATCGACCTCGAACAGCAGTGTTAAACAGTCCACGTAGCAGCCCATGTCTGCCTCAAGCACCAACATAGGTTAGTGACAGACTGGAAAATTGAACCTTACTGTACTCTTTCCAACTCAGTGGAGGCAAAGAGATGAAGTAGGTAATGAATGATAAAACTTTACAGTAATGTAGGCTTCATGACTCTTTCTGGATGTGAAACCAGTAGTTCATGTGATAATTCTGTCTGGGCTTCTTTGGTTTCTTTTTTGTTGGTTTTTTTTGTTTGTTTGTTTGTGTTGTTTTCTTTTGTTTGTTTTTTTTTGTGTGTGTGGGTTTTTTTAGGTTTTTGTTTATTTTTGTTTTGTTTGCATTTTTTCCTTTGTTTTTTAATACCACTTTAATATCATGTCTGGGCAGTAAAAAGAATTTATTTTTATTTCATGATTTGTATTAGAATCAAAGGAACTTTGGGCTGGAGGCATATATTATCTGTTTATTGCTTTTACTGTATTTGGAGATCTTGACTTCAAGAAAAAGGGACAATACCCAGGCATCAATAAATAGCTTTTTATTATTTAAGAATTCTGATGGGTTTTATTATTTCCTTTCTTTCACACCTATGAGGTGTGGTAAACCAGTACTTATAATTCAGCTAAGTTTAAACCAATGTATACCTTAGAACATTTTAGCAAGATAAATCTTGCCACCGTCTTCAAACTTCTACTGATTTCAGAAGTCAGTATTTGTCTTTTAGATTTTACTGAGGTTTTTTAATGCTTATTTAAGAACAGTTAATAAAAGTTTGCCAGTTTGCCTGTTGCAAAGTGCTACTAATTCATGTGCCATTTACCACTTTTAATTCTTTTTAGAAATGGTCCCAGTATTCACAGACTCCTTTTTGCTCAGTTGTAGGTTTTAGCATGCTTAATATCTTGGAGAGAAAAACAATCACAACTGTAAAATTAGCCTTTGTTAGACAACTCCATTGAGAATAAACTCTCTTCATGGGAAAATTATATTGAAGCACTGCATTTTTATTTAATTTGAACAATGTGAATAGAATAGAGACATGGGCCTTTTAATCTACAAAATTTAAAACTGTTTAAGTTTCAGAAGTAGATTTTTTAATGATAACTATAAAGTAATATGTTTCCAGAAGTTGTTTTCAGAAGTTTTTAATTTGGAAAATGTCAGCATTTCTTAAACTTGGATGCACAAAACTAGGTTGTCGTGTATATCAGAAGCATGCAGCTTGATTATGAAAAATACAGCTTAATGCTTAAGATTTTGCATCAATTATTTTTCAAGATAAATTACACTTTTGAAGCTAGTAGCTAAGTAGTGTTTAGATGCTATGCTAGATCACTCAGGATGTCAGCCTCTTCCCCTGACAGACTCCTGAGACAAATAGCAGCTGTAATGAGTCTGCAGTGCATATTCTGCCCTAGATAACTTCTTAGAGCTTCTGCACAGACAATACTCATTCTCTGGAAGTGAAGACAAATTTAATATTCCAAATAGCAAACATAAATTATTGGAAAAATAATTAACAAATTGTTTTCTTGCATTAATGCTAAATCAAAGAATATTTACTGGAGTTCATAAAAGATCAGCAAATGGTAGAGACTTGGTTAATCAGGCTGATGCAGATAGAAACTTTAAAATATCTTGTGTTTGTTATGTTGTTTTTTTTGTCACTTTGTGAATTTAATAATGATATCTGCACACATTTCTAAACAGTGTGTATGGATTGGGTGTTGTGGTGAAATTTTATTTTACAATCAGAATGCATTTTTTTTGCCACTTTTTGTATCTGGTGATTCTTGAAATATTTGGAGATGGAAAATATGATCTGCGATTTCAACAGACTGACTGAATTTCTCAGACTCATGGAATTTACCGTGCATGCACTGCAACACATGTGAAACCATGAGAAAATTTATTGTCTTAAATAGCTGATTTTAATAGTCAACTCTTTTCATCAAAATACTGTCTTGCAGTTAAGGACAAAGAAGAAAATTTGGTTATGAAGACTCTGCATATTAGATTCAATTAGAATACTTACATTAGTATAAATCCATTTTTAAGTATCCAGATGAGAGAAGAAATATTTTCAATCAAAACTGATGCAACTGACTACTTTTAAAGTGTTTGGCTGTAAATACTTTCTTGAGGAATGTCTATGAAGAATGTAATGACCTACAGAAAACTCAAGGTTTTGTTCTAGGAAATCCAAAATATCTTTTTTTTTTTTTTTTTTTTCCCATTTCATTTATTTTGAAAATAGAAGGTTGGCTATTAAATCAGAGACCCTTACAATGGAATCTGTAAATGAAAATGAAATATGCTTGTGTATTCAGCAAAGGTTTAGTAATTTGTCAAATGCAAGATTTAAGGCATATACTTGTCCTTCTTTGGTCAATGTCTTATTTAAAATATGCTGACCTCATGTTTTTTTACAGTTATAGAGAACAAAATATGACATTTTTTTCTGAGCTATATTACAGTGAATTATTATTTTATATAGATAGACATTTCTTTCTTCTTCATAATGAATTTTTTTGTACTTTGTAGCTTCCCAGTGTTTGAGTGAAGACACTATCCTTCTGAGGGCAAACATGTTTCAGTGCCTGTTTTGCTATGTTAAGCCTAATAGTTAACTTTGTTATTATGCCTATATGAATTCTGACACTGTAATAAAAATAATTTTAATAGTCCTGTGAAGCAGACCACATAAACCAAGAACATTTATTTTCATTGAGGGCTTGTGCTAATTTTTTATTAAGAGATACATTAAACATTGATACATTCAACCTCTGACTGAACCTTCAGGGTTGTCACATGCAGAGGTTGTTGAAGATTTATATTGCAATATAAAATTAGACGTATACAGTACGCTTCATAATAAATGACCTCTGCAGACAGGAGATTGCTACATAGAATATTTTCTTTTGTTGCACAGAAGAAAGAGATTTGAAAAAGCAAATCAGGATGACACAGAAGTTGGAAATCCTAAAATGAAAAAAATTCTCAAAATAAATCCAGATTTTTTTCTGATGAGCAAACATATTCTAGAAAGTTTGTCTTTCAGTGATGGTAAACCAAAAATTTCTAGGTGATAGACAAACATGGTTTGAGAACGATTTTATGAACACCTATATAGAGGAATACTGTGAAAAGATGAGACAAGACTGACCAACTTCTATGTTTCTAATATACCACGAAATGCTTGTTAAAGACATTAAAAAACTCCCTACAAAAAGATTTTTCTGATGCACATAATATATAAGTTAGTGTAATAACAAGATACCTTGGTAGGAGTAATTATGTATTAAGTAGTAAGGAACAATATAGAATGACAGAAAATTTAACTTCTTTGTATCATACTTAGATCATTACTTATTTTCTCTGATTTCCATTGATTTAAATGCACAGCATAAGGACCACAAGGCAACTGTTCAGCAGAACAGGCAGCCTTCAGTGCACACAATCACACAGTCAGAATGTGCCAAACTTACTGGTGTGATGCTTTTGTTTCTCTTAAATATGATTTCACAGAACTTAAAGTGAAGGTACATCAAGGCTTTAGTATGGGCTAGACAAAAAATAGGAGTGACAAAAAAATCTTACAATAAAACTATCAAAAGCAACATGCAAAGTATTTTGAAAATGATACTATGTAAGAAGCCTAAATAAATTTTGATTTTATATATTTTTGAGTGTGGAAACTGCATTAATTCCACTCACGGGGAAAAAACCTCTAACTAAAAGCACCACTTTTTCCCTGATTAATTCACTGTAAAAATGTCATACAACTTCTATCACCTAACACTTTGAATTCTTATAAAGGAAGATATGCCATTGCATAGCTCCTGTTTATAGTGAGTAAAATTTTTAGACCAGAATAAATAAAATTTAAAATATAGTTAAAACTCTCATGATGCTTTTACAGAATAGAGTTGGCAGTTTCCTTTCCCTCTGTGAAATTAGTTGGAAATGTCTTAGCTGTAAGTAATGTATTAGTGATGTTGCACTGGAACTGTGTACCATGCTGTTTACAATCTTTGACAATCTCACCCCAGACCTCCAACATTTCACCTAAAGATGGGGCAGATTATCTAAATAATCAGTAACTGTATGCACTGCTGCCAGCCATGATGAATTTGGCTAAGGCACACAAGCTTCACTGTAAGGTAGTAATTTTATTTTTTTTATTTCACAAAAATGAAACTATGTATTTGTTACATTCTGGCAACAGTATAGATGGAATAAATGTCCTAGTAATTACTGAAAAATACCTAATAACTTTTAATTAGGTAAGCATACCAATGAAAAGTAGAAAATTAGGAAAAATATAATTTTAATAAATAAAATCTGCAGAGACTAGGATTATTACATTGCTGTACACATAGTATAAATAGACTGCACCAGACAAGGTTATCAGCATCTGCATGGCTGCTTCGCTGAGGAAAAGGAATTTACCTGAATACACATGCATCTTTCAGGGCAATTTTTCAGCCTGAGTTGGTTTTGCCTACATATGTTGTGTCTACAGTATAACTTGGATCATAGTGAATCTGAATTCTCACTTGCTGTAAAGAATAACATTTTTGAAAAGTGTAAATTCATTAACTTTAGTTTTCAGCTGGTATAAATGTCATTGTGAAGCTGACATTTTTTTATAGCTGGTGAAAAATTTCAGTTTTGTTTTGGGTATTTAAACATACTTTGGAACTCTTCTTCACTCTTGCAGTATGAGATCCACAACTACTCACACTAAGCATCTGCAGCAAACACTTCTTTTCTTCTAGATAGGCTTTCCACACACATTTACAGAGCCTGAATGTCTTGACTGAAACTACTGCTGTGTGTCAGCCCTTTCAGGAGTATGCCTCCTTTTTTTGCTTGGAACTGGTGTCAGTCATTTAAGTTCTTTCTGTGTACCGCTCCATTAACAAGAAACAACCTCTTTGATGTGTGAGGAATACCCACTATTCTGTTTTTTTCAGACAAGTCTGGTTTATATTATTGTCATCCAAAATATTTAAGTAGCACCAAAACCTTTCTTAGACATAGGATAGATCAGACTAAAACTAAAAAACAAACAAGAAAACATTTGAGATACCAGGAGAGTCAACTGTCTGTCTTACAAGTGAAAGTTTAGTGCCATGGACTGCGCTTCCTTTCAATATCCTCCTGCTTACTAAGTGTTCTTTCCTCTGGTCATTTTTGTATGGTCCCAGCAGTGGCAGCTATGGAGAGTGATAGAAAAAAACTCCTTTCAAAATATAGTGCAAGAACTCTCAAACATTTTTTACATTCAGTTGCTCTATGAACTGTACATGTAATATCCTATATCATAATTTAAGATTAGTACGTGGAAGAATACAGGAATCTGACTGTTGTATAAATTGTGAACTATTGTTTTCTCTGTCCTAAAGACCGATTCATGGTTTTCCTCTAGTATTGCAAAACTTTGTCAGTTGACTATGAAATAGGAACTTGCTGGTAAGGGAATAAATATAGTCAGTCAAATGAGACTTTTCTATTCCTGCCTTAAAACACGAAATTTTGATCATGTCCTTAATTTTTAGTGGTTTTTAAATTCCTTTTACATACCCTTATTACAAATAAGGGGGAATATACATATAAATTAAATATTCTCAAATTAAATATAATATTATATAAATATAATATAAATGGGGAAGCAAAGATAAAGTGACTGTAGAGATCTGTGTACAGAACAAATGCTTCCTACATGTTTGTGGGGACAAAATGGCCACCACTCTACAATGGAACTGAAAGGTCATGGCCAAGCTCTAGGTGACAGTGCTCACACAAATGTAGTCACAGGTTTATGTCCATATGCATTTCTCAGCAGTGTCCTGGTTTCCTGTCAGGATGAAATTGTAAACTCTTGCCCTATCAGGAGAAGACAACAAAACAAATAAGTTTGACTGTTGAGAAAATTACAACTGCAAAGCATGCTATGAACTGTACTTCCTCCGTGTGATGGACCTGACAGATTATCAGTCAAGTTCAAGATATGAATATAAATATTTTTGCTTTTCTGTCTCTTCATCAAGGAGAAGACTGCAGCTATAATTCCTAGTTTTTATATAGTCTTTCTCCTCCCTTTTTTTCATCCTTGCTCCTATATCCATTTAAAACCTTTCATCATAAATGTCATGGCTATTATGTATTGCAGACAAAATGGATGAATGTGAAGAATGATATCAGAAATGCCCATACCTCTCTAATACTATGCCTGCTGCTGGACTTTTCAATTTACTCTTTTTGGGCAGTTTGCTTTCAAAGAACAGAATGATGGAGATCTGGCTCAGTTTGAGCTAGCTAAGTTGGTAACTAGGATGAACAAGGAGCCTGTATTTCTAAGGTGTTCATTTTTCTTTCACATTTTTTCTTTAACACTTCTTTTACTTGACGGCAGAAATTACCTAAATGGCAGATGTAATCCCTTAATATCAAGATTCCGGAAACATTCCTTATGGATTTGGGATATAAGATGGTTTGATTTCTTTCCTCTTTTTTTGTAAGTAATTGTAGAGTCCTTGAAAAAAAGAGGAAATGGCACAGACTGGAAAAAGCCCAATTGTGGCATTTCACAATGGCTTTTTCTTGCAAAGTTATACAGCAGGTCACAGTTTACTTTCTGCAGTTGTGTGTTGATTTTGAGTTTTGTTATACTTAGAAAGGTGATCATATTAATTTATAGAGATTTTAAATAGGTCTTCACAGACTCTATTTCAACAGTGAATAATCTCTTGAAGAAGTTTACTCTGATTGATGTATTTGTATTTCTTGGGCTTTAGGGGTTATGTGTACACAAATAAACTTTTGGATACACTGATTTACACAGTAGAGGGGAATCTGCTGCAGGGGGTGTCCCCAGGCCCAGCCAGCAGCCATAATGAGCCCATATTTGCAATAGGCACACCTAGCACACACACAGTGCAAGTACACATATAAAGGGCTGGCTGCACCAATCAATACAGACTGAAAACACAGCCCTCATACAAACACAAATAGCACCAAATGCCTTGTCCTGTTTCCCTCTGTCTGACCAGAATGAAAGCCAGTTAGTAGGAAATATATATGTATATGTATGCACGTACAGTGTGGATCTCCCCTGTAGTTGGAACTCACACACTGTCTGTGCAATCAGAGTGTGAGTGAAAATGTGCCCTGCCACCCAGAGCTTGTAGAATTTCTGCTTTTTTAGAGATTATATGAAGGATGTGTTAATTCCTTGCTCTTGATCAACAAAAATATGTATAGAGTGGAATAGAGGTTTCTATAAAATATAACACTTCTTTCAGTGCTGGGTGTGTTGTGTTGATTTTTTTTTTTGTTTTGTTTTAGAAAGAGGAGCTGACTGATTGCTCTAGACTTCAAAATGAGGTCTTCAGGAAAATACAGTCTGTAATCTAAGATTTCTAAGGGGTGTGAATTTTACATAGAGAAGTTGACCTCAGTGTTTTTATCTCTGTTTTGATCTCTGATGGAATTGTTAATAGTTCAAGCTTCTACAAGGTCTTTAAATTTTTAATTCTTTCCCCAGTAATTCCTTTCTTTTGAGAAACAATTATCAGTCTCTGAGGAAAACACAGATTCTGTTGACCCATTGTTGTCTCAGTGAACATTTGAAAACTGAATCTGAACTTTCATAGACTACGGAGATTTGTAGAATGATTCTTAGTGATAAGAGCTTTCCTAGTTTGAGGCAGAATAAGATTTATGTGCCTTCTTAGCTTTAATAGTTTAGAAATGCATAATGTTTCATGGTCATCTTTGCCTCCAAGTATGATCAGATGCAGTGTACTTTTTCACCTAGTAGCAGTTTTTAACACTCTTCTGCTTTTCAACTGTGCTGACCAAATTACCTCAATGTTTACAAGAAATGCCAATCCACCTAACTGTGGCTTCCAAGAATAGTGAAGAAAAGTGTTTCTGCAGTGGAATGGCAAGGTCATTTGGGCTTCTTTGTTGTATGTGTGCATTGGATTCAGGAGGAACAGAAACTGCATTGCAGTATTCTAGAGTCCCACCTTTGCAGTTAAGGCAAAGAATTCTTATTTTGCATCCAAAATTGTCACAATCATAGAGTCATAGAAAGTTAGGGCTTGGAAGAGACCTCAAAAGATCATCAAGTCCAACCCCCCCTGCCAGAGCAGGGTCACCTACAGTAGATCACATAGGAATGTGTCCAGGTGGGTTTTGAACATGTCCAGGGAAGGAGACTCCATGACCTCCCTGGGCAGCCTATTCCAGTGCTGTCCCCCTCAAAGTGAAAAAATTCTTTCTTATATTTATATGGAACTGCCTGTGCTCCAGTTTACAACCATTGTCCTTTGTCCTGTTGTTAGTATCCCCTGGGAAAAGCTTGATTCCACCCTCCTGGCACTTGCCCCTTACAGATTTATAAACATCTTCTCCAAGCTGAAGAGATCCAGCTCCCTCAGTGTTTCTTCATGACGGAGTTGAACCACTCCGTTAATCATCTTGGTTAATCATCTACTGACACAGAGTTTGGTAGAAAACTGAGAATGAGAGATCTGCTTCATAGTGTACTTGGTGATCTTGATGTGTATGATCTACCTGGTTTTAACCTGTTTGCATCCCACCACAGAGAAGCATCATTGGTTGTGCTGCCATTTGTATGAGCATACAGGCTTTTTTGGAAGGACATTCCTTATTCCATCCTCATATTGGTGTATATTTGTAATTCCCACTGTGATCAGATGTTCTGGTAAATGTGGAAGAGAAATTTGACTGCTTTGCTATGGCAGACATAGCATAACACCCTGTAGTTACAGCTATATTCCAAACACCCTGTAGTTACAGCTATATTCCAATTTCAATTTTCCAAAGTCTTCCAGTGTTTCTAGGTTTTTATTTCTTTGGTTGAAGAAAAACTGAAAAAATGCCAAATGCATTCCATACTATGCTTCTTCATAGAATTATTGAATCATAGACTGGTTTGGGTTGAAAGACACCTTAAAGATTATCTAGTTCCAACCCCTCTCTATGGGCAGGGACACCTTCCATGAGAAAAGGTTCCTCCAAGTCCTATCCAACCTAGTCTCAAAGATTTTCATGGAGTGGTCATCCACAGTTTCTCTGGGCAACAGGTTTCTCTGTCTTCCTATCCTCACAGTAATTAATTTCTTCCTAATATCTGATCCAAATATGCCCTCTTTCTGTTTGAATACATTGCCCGTTGCCCTATCAGTACATGCTCTTGTAAAAAGTCCCTCTGACTTTCCTTCTCTTCTCCAGGCTGAAAAGCCACAACTCTCTCAGCCTATAAGGTCATCTTCATCTCCCTCCTCTGGACTCACTCCAACAGATATCAGTCCCTCACTGTCTGCATAAGTATTTCTAGGAATGGGAAAAATAAAAAAAACTGCTGCTATGTCCCAAAACCTGTGATGTACCAGCTGCACGATCAATAACAAAGCTCCCAAAGATGGTTGTGAAATGGACAAAATTTATGAAGAGAGAGAAAATTCTACTAAAATGAAGCCATGGCTTCAGTTAGGAACCATGGACAAATTTGCAGAGGTGGCACTCATGGCATTCATACTAAATATGAGATCACAGCTTTGGTGGTTAACTTCTGCAAGCACTGCAGTGGAAACTCATTTCAAATCTCTAGTAATAGAACATATTGATGAACATGTGTGTACTCTTTAACTTAATGGATCGCAGCTACTGGTAAGTAATCTCTTTGTCCTTTTTAACCAGGATTAGAGTTTTTTTGTAACTTGTCCAGTTACTTAATATTGTTAAATTGATTCTAACACCCTATTTCCCCATCTCTTTGATTTTGACTACTATATACACAAATATCAAAGAGGAATTAATCTTCAATTTAGATTATGTTTTGGCCATTGTCATTTTGTAATACTAGCAAGATACATGTCTGTGTGTAAGGACATTGATATAAAGTCTAATCTGACACAATTTTCTCCTCTGAACAGAGGTCCAACAGCTACACTTCTAAAGTGTGAAGGCTTGAAATCTTCATTATTAATATTAAATGCATATTTAGTACTGTGCTTTTGTCCTGTGAGGAATAAAATTTTTTCTAAAAATTATACTGAATAATGAAAATTGACCACCACATTTCCCACATTTTTGCTGTTTAGTTTCACTTGTTTCTGAAGTGATGACAGCATATGTGTCAAATATTTCCAGGGTGGTGTAAGTGACTTTACCCAAGGCATTCAAAAGAAGACATGCATGCAAAGAGAGTGAGTTAATTTCATAAGTCATTGATGACAGCGTAACCACTGAGTAGGATAACAAAACAGAGCAACAAGTCAATTATATGTTGTCATCACTAACATGTGAAAATACCTTCTTAATTCTCCCTCCTCCAGCTAGATCCTTGTTCTTATTTACAGCACAGAAGAATTACTCTATAATTCAATGTGTCAGTTCAGGGAATTTGTAGGAAGAGAGTAAACAGAGACAGACATTTGACATTGTCCAGAATGTGAAATAGACCTTTTCCACTTTACGGGAGCAACTCTTCTGTATATGCATTTTCAAACTAGACTGAATACAATTTTACTTAATCTAAAGCCAAGGAAAGCAATGCTTTTTGGTTCACTTTCAGCTGAGGTTCAGTTTCTTTCATCAAAGTATTGGAAACTACTGGTGTCCACAAGTGAATGAAGTTTATAAGGAGCAAACTGTAATTATATTAAATATTTACAGTGTGGTGACCGGATGGCTACCATTGGTAATACAATACAGAACCTTTAACCTCTGAGTGACCAGTTTCAGTCTGACCTCAGTCAGTTTTGACAGCAGGTTGCTGCCACGAGACAGTTATCGGTGGCCTAGGTGAAATGTGTTGCTACTCTTAGCCTAACTCCAGGTGAATGGGCAGTGATCCCTGTGGGCTAGGATTGAATCACTTCAACAGGGGAATACAGGAGATAGTTCTCTGAAGCAGCTATGATTTTACTACCTTAAGTCAGGTACCTGAGCATCTGCAAGCAACATTTTGCCTTTTTTTACAGGTATATGATGAGTGAATCTATATCTAAGTGTTATTGCTCTGTAATTTATTCTCAGCACATAAACACTTGTTATTTTTCTCTTCACTGGTGTGATTTTTTGTGGTTTAAAGTCCTTATATTGATATTCTAGATTTATTGATTACTGTAATGTGTGTATGTATATTAATATATCTAGATGTTTGGGTAAACATAGCACAGGAGAACTTCACAGTAACTAATTGTTTAACTTTTAGTCTTCTCCTTTTAATACTAAATTGGTTTTTCATATCAGAAGAGCACTACTTTTTAATAATGAAAAGGCAAAGAGATAATTTTCTTTACAAGATTTCTTTGCCAGTAAAGTCATACTACAATAACCTCAGATTTTTTTAAAGTTTATCTACTGTAGGAAGTATCAAAGTACTTTGTGAGTTTTAACCATTTTATGTAAACCATTCCTTATCATCAAAGGGTTATCTTCTGATATTGCACAGGGATAGAACTATGCAGTAAATAATGAATTGTGGGATGCAGCCAGGCTTGCAGAAAATAACTATTTGAGGGATGGTGCATGAACAGAAAGCTGTAATTTTGACAGGTGGCAAGGTGTCGTGTCACCAAGCCCTTCTAAAGCCTCATATCTCATACCTATTGATTAATGGCTCTAATTAAGGAATGAAATCAAGCATGTGAAGACAGGGGATCGCTTTAGGTCCTTGTTTGGTAGTTTTCTCTTCCTGGCGCACAACTCATCCATCTAAATATCACTGCTCTTTCATTTATTACAGTTGGATGATACCAAAAAGGAACTGGAGGAGGTGCATGCTGATGTTGTCATGGTCATACAGGAGCTTGATTTTGTAAGAGCTGAGGTAAGAGAATGTGTGTGAGCATTGTCTGAATGAACACTGCAATTCCAGCTCTTTATCAGTGGTGGTGGTTAGTGAATGCTTCTTATAATTTTATTATTTTTAATTTTTTTTTTTTTTTTTAACAGAAAAAGGAAATTTTGTTCTTACTGTCCAGTTTTCTGCCTGCTGGTACAGACTAGATGATTTCTGTTGAACTAGTGTGCATTTACATATATGTAAGATCACAATACAGCTCTCCATATTTGCAAGTTGTTTATCTGTGCTGATTTAGTTTAAGCATAAAGCTTCAAGTTAAAGAAAAACAAACCCTGAGCAGTTTAATAATGCGAATCTTGCATTCTGCAAAGGAGGAATGAAATACAGGATTTTTTTTCGTAAATCAAGTTTATTTGTGAACACTATGATATCAGCTCTATATCAAATCTGCTTATAATAGAGAAATGCTGATTTTCCCCATTTCCTGATATTATTACATGTTCTAATTTTAATTCAAATACTTTGAAAACATTCAGCTGCTTTTCCTAGCTGCAGGAAGCCACTAGTAGGAAAAGTAATATGGCAAAGATTTTCAAATCTTTATGAAATTTATAACACATTAAAAAAATCATTTACTTAGACACAATAAAAATAATTTTAGAGAAGTTTAGAAAAAGTGATTACTAAATAAAAATTGTTATGTTCTTATCTCCCCTTTCATTACTAATAATTGATAACCAATGTATTAAGCTCTTTAATTTCTTTCGATGTGTTCTAATTTCAGTAAAATATATAACATTAGCTTATTTTGTTAGGTATTCATGTTGGCACAAACCTCAGCCAGTGGCTGGAGACTTAGCTTAATAAGTAGAGGAAAATAATGCAAAAATATTTGTATTAACTTATTCAAAAAATGAAGAGTTAATCCTGATTCTTTCACTTATTTAATTTTTGTTGAAGGGCTTAAGCACAATATCCTTAAATATTTCTAATGAAGTGATAGAAATACAGCCTAATGAAACAAATTATGAGATGAGTCTGCCATGTGACTGATGTCAGCAGATTTTAATTTACCCAGGTATACTCTGACTAGTGATAATTTCATCTTTATAATTTTAAAAACAGACTTAATGGATTCAATATGTATAAAATTTTGCAGTTTGCATCTTTTTGTAATCTTATACTGGTATAGCCACTTGTCTCTTAGTTCACAAATCTGCAAATCAGAGCATTAATGAAAATCTTCTAATGCCTATATCAAACATATGCATATAGTCTAACTATACTTTATTTACCTACCTACTTACTTACTGTTTTGGAGTCTACTACTGTAACACTAGCATGTAATATTCAATAGTCCCAAAAGATACACTGTGATATGATGACTGTGATATATGAAGTGAATGTTTTGATTCAGGGTTTGTCATAACTGTGGAGTATATAGTATATTTTATCATCTAGAGAAATTATGTTATGCTAAGGAACTTTTAAAAAATTCCTTTCCCTTCATTTGTTTTCTTATCTTTTCTATAATGTTTTTTATAAATTAATATTACATATTGTCTCATCTCTTTTATTTATATTTTAAGAGCCTTTATTCAAGATTTGAAACAGCAATAAAATCATTGCTTACTGAAGCAAGCAGGCTTTGAATCCAGCTATGCACATTAGAAGGATGTTACACACTGCACACTTTTAATAATGATCATTTAGAAGATAATTTTAGCATCCACACAAGGGAAAAATGGATTTTTGATGAGTTCTTATATGACCATATTGGTATTAGTCAGTGTGAGGTATGGCTAGCGAGCTCATTGCTTTCAAAAATCAAAGTTAAATGGTTCATCTATCATCAGAATTTGTGTCTGGGCGACTTGTCTGAACATCAGTATGATTTATGGTTTGAATTGGAGGAGTCAACCATGCATGTTTCTTAGTTTATCGTTTTATGCTGTCTTCAATTAAATGTCTATAAACACAGTGATGGCTTTATGACATTGTCCATCAATAAAGAGTATCAGATTTTGCATGAGAATATGTAATTTTCAGAAAAAATAATGACCTTTTGACTTCTATGTGCCCTGTTGTACACATGATATATACAGCATGTTTAGACTTCAGTTTTTATCCCAGAGACATTTGATTTTAATCTTGCAGACTAATTAAGACAGTGACCATATTTTATTTAACATAATTCAGATAGACTAGCATCTAAGATTTTTTTGATGAAACCATCAAATCGTGATATACTATATAATAATAGGAAGAAACAACAGATATAGCTCTCCAAATGTATTTAGAAAATATATTCTTTTAATTGTACTAAACTAAATTGGAAGTGATATCAGGACTGTTTATTGCATATTGATTCAGCGTTTGATTATTTTACCATTTCAAGGTTGTGGGTTTTTTTGTTTTGGTTTTTTTTCCCCTAAGACAAAATAATGCATACATTAAAATTAAATTAAACCATTCTGCAAAATGGATGAATACTAAAAAAGCATCGGCTTTCATTTTCTTCAGGGACATTGAATAATGATACTTTCACTCTTCATATTTATGAATTACGGTATAGTATACACAGTGGCAGCATATGGAGGTTGAATCATTTTCTGTGCAGCTGTGCCCTGATATTGCTGTTGACAGCTATGCATTGCAAAAAAAAAAAAACAAAAAAAAAAACCACAAAAACCAAACCACCTAAAAAAAAATTATTATTCCAGTTTTTAAGTCTGTACTATCTCCTCAAAAGGTTTTTATTAGAGAAGTACATATTATGTGATATTTTTTTCCTGTGCCATATAAATTGAAGGCGATTAAAGTACCATTTAGCTGAAATGTAGTTATTATACCTTCTAAGTATAATTTGGTCTGAAGAAGGAAATATTCCATATGGAAAATCCACCTAACACAACCATCCATGCATCCAAACTATCATCCTTCAAATTTCAACAAAAGGAATATATGGGACATGAGCAAATATGTGTTTGTTTCGTGTTTCACCCAATTAGGTTGGTTGAAATCATAAATGTAATGTATGCTCATTCCAGCCTGCCTAATATTCTTCTGGGCCTTTATGGAGACACCTGCTGTAAATTTTTCTGTCCCATGAGGCCATGAGCTGCATTAATTTTGAGTTTGGTGCATTTTCCAAAGTTTCAAGTTGGCAGACACCAGATGGTGCTAGGGAGACAACTGTCAAAGATCTGTACAAACTTTAGTCAAACAGAAGTTAATAGTGTCTGAAGTTGTGCTGTTGAGTAGTTGCCTGCTGTTGGGTAGGCAGATCTTCCTATTGCCATGAGACTTAATAGCCTTGCAAATATGCCTTCTCAGGATATTTCCCTCTGTTCAATCCAACTTGAATGATTCAATTTTCAATTTCCCATTTTTCTTTAACTAAGAAAGTAAAAATATGTAGAAAAATAAGTAAATGTATAGCTACTGTTCATTATTTAACTGTTTCACACCTTTGAATTTTAAGCTTTAGATAGGTGAGGTAGGATGAGCAAGTTGCTTTCGTATAGCCCACATATAGCATCTATAACAATATATATCTGTACCAATTGTTTTTAAAATTTTCTCATGAAATTTCTATCAACTAGCACATTATAATCCTTTTATGGCAATGACAGGTAATTTCTTTTCAGAAAAAAAACAAACAAACAAACAAAAAGCAAAGAAAAACCAAAACCAAGGCCTGCTAAACCAGAAATCTAGCTTTTCATAACATTACTTTGAAAATGTAGAATCTGCAGCACTTATAGTATATCAAATTTTGAGCATCTTACATAAGTCAGAAGAGGTTTCTCAGTAGACTGTATCATAGCATTTGTGTGTTACATGCAGCCTAATGGTAGAATGCACTCATCTCAACAACCTTAGAATTGTAGAATGGTTTGGGTTGGAAGGGACCTTCAAGAACATCGAGTTCCAAACCCACTGACACAGGCAAGGTCACCTCCCACAAGACCAGGTTGCCCAAAACCCCATGCAATCTGGCTTTTTGCCTGTAGTACATGATTCTATTTGACACTGGATTTGGTAAACTCCTTGATGCAATTTGGGTTTCCTGGTACTGGAAAAAACTATAACCTCATTTGATTATAAAATAACACTTTTTGGCTAAACATCAAGGGAGCTCTGAAAAGATAAAATTGACTGGGTATGTTTCTTGAGTTTCTTGTTTTTTTCTTCAAGTATGTCTCTTCTCTGAAAACCTGTGCCAGCCAGCAGAGGAGAACTTCTTGTGGAGAGAAGTTTTCATAAGATCTGCCTAAGTCTGCATTCTTGTACCTGTTATTTCTCCTGCTTGCTATGTTGGATCTTGTATGACTTGCAGAAAAGCAGTTATCACGAAATTTTATGATGTAGCTGCTGATTCCATTATAGAAAAAATTATATTTTTTGTATCTGTCACCTACTTTCATAACAGTAGTTTCTGTATACCAGGAGAGTTCAAGTGATGTGAGCTATTTTGAGTTCCTTATATCATGGAGTCAATTAAGTAATACTGTAGCATCTTTGAATTGGTTGCAGCCAATGAAAATATTTAAGACTAGACATCTAAAGTTAATTACATTAAATGTGGAATGTCTGCCAATGTTGGGAATGACAGTAGGTATCCATACATGGTGGACCTCAGGGAGCTGATATCTCAGCATATGGGCTTAATTTAAACAGACACTCGAGTAACTGTGTTTTACATTTATAAACAGCCAGTACCTGAGAACAGTCTCCTGCACAGGGAATCCTTGTAAATGTGACAGGAAGCTACACTGTACCAGTCATCCTTGGTTTTCTCTATTAAAAAGTCAGCACTTTCTAATGGAAACCACATGGTTCTTTATTATCTTAAGATCAGAAAAGAGCTGCAATATGTGCTGACAAATGTGAGCTCCTTATGCTGGTATATTTGAAAAACACAAGAAGAACGTGTCTTTAACAAAACTGAAGATACAGAATCATTGAATGATAGGATTACAGGAAAATTCAACTTGGAAGAGACCGCAGACTCTGGTCTAATCTACTAGTCAAAATAGGTTAGAACAAACCATGCAGGGCTTTGCCCAGCCTTATAATAATTTCTGTTGCTTTTCCTCCTTTTGCATTATGCAAAAAGCATGACTGCATCTTAATAACCTGCCTCTAGTTTCTGGAAAGCTTCTCTGAGGTACCTTCAAAGTCATCTTCAGGTGCAACAGGTTTGGGACTGTCAGCCTCTCCTCACAGGTCAGGAGGTCCAGGTCTCTGACAGTGGTTGATGGTTGATGAACTCATTCCAGTTTCTTTTCTTTTCTTTTTTTTTTTTTAATTTCTGGGCAACCCAGAACTATGCAGAGATGTGGCCTCGTAATTGCTGACTAGAGGGGATGAATACATTTTCTCAGTCTTCTGCATGTGCTGCTGGTACTACAGCTTGGCAAGCTGTCGGCCTTTTTTGCTCTCTGGGCACAGTGCTGGCTCATGTTCAACTTGCCAAAAGCTTTGGGTCATTTCCAGCAGAGCTGCTCCTCAGGCAGCCTCTATCAGTGCAAGGGGTTCTTCTTTCTTAATGTGTAGGATTTGGCCCTTGTCCTTGTAGAATACCATTCCTTCAGCATGTTCAGATGCTGCTAAATAACAGCCCTGCTCTCAGCTCTTTTTTCTTATCTACCCAGATGAGTGTCATCTAAAAACTTGATGAGAGTGCACTCCATTACCTTCTCTGAGTTGCCAATGAAATATTAAAGAGGAGAAGTCCCAATACAGACTGCTGTGGTATTGCACTGTTTGTTGGCCTACAGCTACATGATGACCCATTAACCATTACCTTGTTAGCCCAAAAATTCAATCTGTTTTTATCTGTCTTTTCATCTATTTAGATTGTGGTGACTACTCTATTGTGGGGGGCAGTGTTGAAAGCTTGGTTAAAGTTGAGGAAAATTACATCCTTGGTTTTACACAGGGTTTGCTTAAGGGACTTGCAAAAAAACTTTGTTGCTCATGTCATCAGAACTCTGAAAATAGAAATGATTTTTTGGCAAAGATTTGGACTTTGACAGTTCACAATTCATTATTTGAAATGGACACTGAAGTTTAAAGGTGAATGCAGGAATGTTCTGAAGAAAATATGCGAGTAGAATAAATAACTAAAGCAAAAACACCTTGAGGCTTGAAATATATAAATAACTTAAATACTTTTAGAATCTTTTGAATTTGTGTTGCTGGGATTCATCTCTAAGTTCACCCCTGAATTTGGGAGTCTACCTATACATATCAACAAATGGGGAATGTGCTTGTGCTCCCATGAGTAGACAAAATATTTTGTGGAAATTAGACATTTATTTCTCATTCTTAAGTAGACATTTGGTCAGCTGAAGAGCTAGCTGCTCAGAACATTTCAGTTCAGTTTAGTCCTTATGTGTCCAATGGATATGAAGCTTAGACATCTAACATATGTTGGTACCTATGTGAGAAGTATAAACTCAAAAGAATATTAAAAAGTGCAAGTAAATATTTTCTACTAATATTAAAATACATAATTTAGGAAAAGCATTTTAGTGAACTTATTTAGGATGTAAATTATTTTGCTATTGACATATCTGTCAGTGGACTGAAAACACTGCTGTGTACATCCCCAATCAAATAATGGACACTTTATTATCTCTTCCTTATTTTTTCCAGGTGCTTGCTTTCTCATTCTGTTTAACAACTTTGGAGCTTCCTATTCAGTTAAATGGTGGAATACAAAACATACTGACACCAAGGTGCATGACACTTTAGCAGATGTTTTATTATTGATGAAATGCTAAACAGTATTGATTTGTTGTACTTTAAAATGATTCAGGAATTATATTTGCCCAAAATATTTTATTAGAGCCCACTAATTTTCAGTGTTAATCACACAGTAATTAAAGATCCATATGACTTCTGGGCATGATTTGTTAGCTTATGATTCCAGTAAAAAATGGTGGTTCCCCCAACCATATTAGAAAAATGAAGGATTGCAAGAATCAAAGATTCATAAACCTAGTTATGGAGTGTCATCAGAAAATTAAGGATAGAATAAAAGATTATCTGTGATCGTTCAGAAGAAAAAGCAATGAAAAGAAGGGCAAATAGGACTATATCAAATTCATCACTTCTGGTTACGGAGTGATGTGGACATTTTTTTGCATCTGGTCCACTACAGTAAATACTGTAGAGTAAGCACTACAATTCTGCCTACCAGAATAAAATAACAAAGATACATAATGTTGGCAAAAAAGTACTTCATTTTGAGTATGTGCTCATCAAAAGGTTCTTCCGAGTTATGTTGCTTGGCTTTATTTTTGGTTTTTTTTTTTGTTTGTTTGTTTCTTTGTTTAATTTTGTTTTTTTAATTTATTTTTATTTTGTATTTAAACACAGTAGTACATTTGAGTTTGTCAGAATCCTTATTCTAGGGAACTAAATACTAGGAAATTACATGGAAACAAAATAAAAAATGTATAAAATATATAACTTTTCCTGAGCATTTTAATTTGTATCGCATGATTGTCTTATAATAGTTGTCTTACCCACAACTTGGATCTGGTTTTTGAAATTATTTCTGTATGTGTAAAATATGCATGTATTCATAAACGTGTAGGTTTCTAAGTAAGATAACTCTTCTTTTATTCAGACCCATTTATTTTCAGAAGCGCAGCTGTACCTAATAAATTCCAAATATCTCAAAATAACGTGGATATTTTCCCAAAGGTTTTTTTAGTGTTTATGTTTTGCCCCTGAAGATGACAATAGACACTACTAAAAGCAGGTTTACATTTTCATAGTAAACATTTTGAAGATTAACTTTTGGCTTCACTTGGTTACTTTGGATTGCTTATTATAAAATTAAAAAAAACAACAAAAAACCAAAACCAAAATCCTTAAAACTCCTGAAAAGTCTATCCTAAATTTCAGATAAAAAGAGTTAATTGATTAAAATTTGTTATAATTCTTCAGGATGGGTGGTTATGTTATTTTTACAGTGGCTTGATCTGTGATCTTACCTTTTTTTAATCCTATATTTGTTTCTTTTATTTAATTTTCTTATTGTATTTACTGAGCCACGCTGTCTTCGTACAAGGAAAGCTCAAAGTTGAATGTTTAAGGTAAGTGATGAAACATTCTTGTGGAGAGAAATTATGAGTATATTTAGTAGTAATTTTTTTTTTCTTATTTCTAAACTACAAGTGTTATATAAAGATAACATGATTTGCTTTGCAAAAGTAAGTTACAAAGAAAACCTAATGGCCATAAATCAGGAACTGAACTAGGAGAACCCAGCAAGTTTAAAGTACAAATTGGACAAGAGGAGAAATGAAGTTATGGAAATATGTAATGCTATGGTTTGTAAGATGTATTTTGCATAAAAGATAATGTCTAGCTGTGGGTTATTAACTATGCACATAAAAATTTATTCAGACTTAATTCTTTAATTTAGTCACACTTTCTAGCAAAAACTCACCATCTAAGTTTTGTTGCTTTTTCTTTATTAATTATTTGCAGCCAAGAGTATTTATTTATCTGAGCATCTGATGGCTGTTAGTCACAGTGTTTTGTATCAGTATATGTGAGTATCCAAGATCCTTTAAATCTTTTTGCCAAAGGTGCTATTTTGTTGAGTTGCCTGTATCTACTGACAAGTCTCTTCACTGCCCTTAAGTTTCAGAGAACATGTGCATTGAAGTTTTAATAGCTGTTTTTTTACCTATTTTGAAAAACCTTAAAATACCTCAGCCCTCTGATAGTAGTTGTCGGATTTTTGGGTTTGGGCCTAAGTGTGCAAAGAGATGGAAAATTATTAGCTGAGTATGTGTGGCATTGTTTCCTAATAATCCTTGAATGCCTACTTTAGATTTTTCTCTTTCAAGAGAGAAAAGAGGGTGAAATACCAACTTCATTATCCAAAGACAATTAGTCAATTAGACATGCACAAATTTGTGTGAACAGATGGGATGTGTCTGATGTTGCTGATGAAGCTGGTGATGTTAATGCAAAGCTGTTGTTTAACCTCTTCTTCATCCAGGGGACTATGATCTAATCTGCCTCACATCAGTGACTGGATAGGTGATGGAGTAAATCCTCTTGGAAGCCATTTTCATACACCTGAAGGACAAAAAGGTGATTGGAAGCAGCCAACATAAGTTTATCATGCACAAATCATGCTAGACCAGCTTTCTATGATCACAAGTGCTGGTGCTGAAGGCAAAGAAAGGGCAGTGGATGGTGCATACCCTGATGTCAACAAGGCTTTTGACCCAAGGACCCAAGGACTTTTACAAAGTCCTCTTTTCACCAAACTGGTGAGATATATGCTGGATAAATGGATAATGTGGTAGATGGAAAATTGATTGGACTGCCCAGCTCAGAGAGCTGTGATTAGTGTGCAAAGTTTATCTGGTGTTCAGTAGCAAGTAACAGCCTTTAGGAATCATTACTGCTCAATGGCTTCACTACCATCCTTCATGAGGGGGCAGAATGCATTCTTAGCAAGGATGGTCATGGTACCAAATTGGGACAAGTGGTCAAGAAACTGAAGGGCAGGGCTGCTAGTCAGAATGACCTGGTCAGGCTGGAGAAATGCTTTAACAGGAACATAAGGAAGTTCAGCACAAGCAACAAGTCCTGTGCCAGGGGAGAAGTAACCTCATGCAGCAGTAGTGTCTGATGGCAGGCCAGCTGGCTGAAAAAAACAGATTTGAAAAAAACCCCAACATTCAGGGTCCTAGTGGACATCAAGTTGAATTCTATTCAACATCAAGAAGGTCAACTGCATCCTGAGCTCTGTTATTAAAAATGTGGTCAGCCAGGCCAGGGGCATGATACTTCCATTGTGTTTCGTATGTTTGAGCATGAAGTGCTACATCTGGCTTTGGGCTCCCCATTTAAAGAAAGGTATTAGCATACTAAAGGGAGTCAAGTGAAGCTGGAACACATGATAGATGAGGACAGGCTGAAGAAACAAGGTTTGTTTTGCCTTAACAAGAGAAGGCTCCAGGGCATCCTTGTTTCTGTCAGCAACTGTCTGAGTGCCTGGAGACAGACTCTTACTAGAAATGCACAGGTGCATAGGATGGCAGGCAATAGATACAAGTTTGGAAAAGGGAAGTAAACATTAGATACAGGGAAAAACTGTTTTTACTATGAATTCCCAGACCCTAAAACTGGATGCTTTGAGAGTTTGTGGAATCTTTGTTCTTGGAGGTGTATGAAACTCGACTGGACACCGCCCTGAGAAACCTGCTCTAGTTAGACCTCACAGAATCACACACAGAATGATCACAGTTGGAAAAGGCCTCTAAGATCACTGATTCCAATCATCCATGTGTGACTTCCGACCTGAATTATTCCATGATTCTATTATTTTATGAATTTGGCTTTATGTGTGGTTTTTGTTTGTTTGTTTTTGTGTATTTTTGTGGGGGTTTTTGTTTGTTTTTTTGTTGTTTTGTTGGGGTTTTTTTGAATTTTTTTTGTTTTGGTTGGTTGGTTGGTTTTTTGTGTGTTACAGGAACTCTAAACATAGCCATTAACAGGTAGTTCACTGTGGAAACTGACTCAAGATGTTGACCTAAGCTATCGTACACCAAAGGGTGCACCATCAAGCACCATCAAGCCAACTCTGTAGAGTTATGAAAGCTGAACAGACTGTAACAGCAACATGTGTTTGCAATAGTAGGTCGTGTGAAACTATGATTTACACCAACCACATTCAACATAAAGCAAATATAACCTCTAATATAGACATGTTCATTTAGTAAAATTTGTCTGCTCCCATCTAATATCCAGGTCTTTGCTTTGGAGAACACTTGTGCAGTTTTTGGCTTTTTAGCTGGTGTCATTCTGCTCCCAAATACTTTAACCAGAGGTCTACCTGCCTGCTCAGGAGAAGAAACAAGTCAAAACATTGAAAGTGTTTCATAATTCTGTATAAATTTTCATTCCATCATTCTTGTCAGTCTACATATTCTCTCTGGCACAGGAAATAGTAGGCATGCTATTTACAAAGTGTATTACCAGTTAAATAGTACTAAAATCAGACACATATCTTTCTGTTTCTTTGATATATCCCAAGCTTATTTTGCATCCCATATCAAGAGAGCCAAGGTTGATTAGTGTTGCACATCCAGATTCCAGATACCACATTTACCACTCACACATGATATGATGAATTATAGCTTAACTGTATCCAACTACTATATCCCAGCTGTCCACCTACAATTTTCTTCCAGTTCCATTTGCTGCTTCCTCATAAAGACTGTCCTAGAAAGAGATAGGGTGGCTTCTTTTGCTCAGACACTTTCCAAGACTGACATCTGAGCCTCCATAGGTCCTCATATGCTGGCTGCCTCTCCAGAAAGTCATTCATTCCTCTCACCAATGTGGTAGAACTATCTGTCTCCACAGACTGCGGGTAAAAAGAGACAGGTCATGGACATAGCCCCTTTCAGCACTGCCTCAGTGCCAGCAATCTGCTGCTCTTCCTCCTGGTGTCTACCAGTGTGAATGAATGGTGACCTTTTGCTTTAGTTCTAAAAATCTCCCTGGAAGCTCCCATTCAGCCATCTCTTTCTCTTAGAATTCCTAATACTTCTCTAGAAAGGGGTGTGCTTCTCATTTTTTATCCCCAGACTGTGCTTCACACTCAACTGCGTGTTTTGAAGGATGGAATATGCTATAAAGATGCTCTACTGGAAGTGTAGGTAACATCACCAAATTTTTATCATGTCAAAAGCCAACTTTATTGCAAAGTGGATCTACCAGTAAGTACAGCTCTAAGACTTCTCTAAGGAAGTAACTAGAACATGTGAGAATCTGATTTATTTGGATATTGTGTCCTATAAAGAGCAAGGGAAAATATAAAGATAGCAGTTGAAATTAATATTGTCTAACATCTGGAATCATATTGGATGTGGTGCCTTTAGGGCTTGTCCTTGAAGCACATTTTAAGTCAGTAATGTGTGTGGATGGGAGTGTGGATTGCCTGAGTTTTTAATACTCTTTCTCTATAACATTTCTTTTGCTGGGGTAATAGCTCAGTCCAGACAGAGACTACATGGCATCATGGACATTGAAATTGCACTGATGTCTGAAGTAGATCAGGTTGCTGCAGAAACTGTCTGGACTTTGAACACAAAACACGAGTACTTCCTTCTCCTTTGCCATTGTCTCACAGCATTACCTTGAACAAATCTATTTCTCATCTCGAAAACAGGTAATAATAAAACCAATTTACCTTACCTGGTAACTGTTAAGATTAATTAGTAAGTGCTGTAAAACTCATTTCTGCAGTGGCTCCTTATGGCCCACAACAGAGGCATATAGAAATGAAGAAAGAAATTGCATGTTCAAACCTGACTGTTTCCTTGTTCATAGAAAAAGAAAGGAGGATTGGTGGAGATTTCAGTTTCCTTTTCCAGTTACATCTACATTTGGAAGACTAATGCTCTAATATTACTTACTACTCATTTGAAAATTTAGATGAGACATTTGGGTTTCTTAAGTAGTTTTGCATTAGACTTAAGCTATCTCATAAATAAATGATGACTTAAAAAAAATCTGTCTACATTTCATCTTATTATAGAAAGAAGGGCTATTATAGAAGGAAAAACCCCAGGGTGTTACTGTATTGGTCCTTCAATATGTATGTGATATTACTGTGTGCTTTAACCACTCCAGTCTGTAATAAATCAATCGATTGTGCTATTCTTGGGCCTCAGAAACATTGCATTGTTCTTTTGTTTTACTCATTTTTGGGTTTGTGTGTGTATGTACATAAGTGTATATACATATAAACAAATATATAAATATATAGGTTTGTACATATGTTTATACATTGTATGTATGCACATGCGTGCATGTACAATATAGCTATAAATACATATGAATATATATTTTATCTTCTGAACTACTACAGCAGAGTATGATGCACTGACTTTAGTGAGCCAGACTGTATCAAGCTCAAATCTGACTGAGCAATCAGTGTAGGCATATTGATAGCTTCTCTGTACTTCATTTTCTACCTGAAAGTGAAAGGGCAGCTGGGCATATAAATACATCAAAGACTATGGCACAAGTACTTGAAGACACAATAAGACCAGTTACCTGGTCTTATTAGGACCAGTTGAACCAGTATTTGGACCAGGTTAGGACCAGTTGTACCTAACAATAAAAGAATCATAAAACTATGGTGACTTTACCCTTTTTTCTAAAACAAATCCAACACTTATTAAGCATCTTCTTGGAGAGTCTGATTCAGCAAAGCAATTAAGAGTGAGCTTAACTTGAAGTCAATAGTACTTAACCACTTGCCTATAACTAATTATGTGGTTAAATGGTTTGCTGAACTTATAATTTAATATAAATGCATATGAAGTGTGGGGTTTTAGCATTTAGATTTGGGCTTGGTTCATTTTGTTTTGGTTTTTTTTCAGAATGCAACTGAAAGAAGAGAAAGTGTTACCTATTTTCTTCTCAATTGTTTCTTGACATCAAGATTTTGTAGCTGAACTCCAACAAGATAATACAAAGTAACAACTTTTATTCTTCTTTAAAAATCATATAATAGTTATCAAATATTTTTCATATCCTTTCCCAAAACATTCTTACATCTTGTATGCAGTTTACTTCTGTTTATATTTTCTTAAGTCAAAGACTAAATCTTTCCTATAGTCATTTTATTATTTACTGAATAACTTCCCTTGTTATTGCCTTGTAAAATCTCTCTTCATTGCTCTGAAAATAGAATTCTAATAGATGCAGAATGCTCTTGTCAGTGCTTTCCTATGCTGCTCATCTAAGACTTACTCATTATTCAGAAGAAAAACCCTAATATGGTTCCTGAAAAAAGTTTGTTGTGAGTTTAGGTGCACAGTACAGTTATGTAAATTGAAATGTTTGCATTTTTTCCAACTGTACAAATGTAAATATTTAGAAAAACAGTTGACTGAAAAAGATACATATAGAACAGGATGGATTTTCAGGTTTACTGATGCCAGGAGTAGTGCAATGAGTAGCTGATGAAGGTTGACATTATTAATGTCAAGCAATAAGTTAGCTTTTGTTGCAATTCTATTTCTTTAAAGTATGTGTTTCTAATCACACTGGAATTATCCTAAAACATTGTAAAATTATTCCTCGAGTTGCTTTACAACATTTTCCAGCTCCAGCTTTATGAATTGGTTGTATTTTTTTCCCCCACTATTTACTGCAATCAAGGGATTTTCCTGTAATTGCTCCCATAATTTTTCTTGATGCTGAATCTGCAAGATGTAGCAGTAATCATTTAATCAGTAACAACACATTTTTGTATTCCTACTGCATGATTAAATTAATATAGTTTACAAGTGTTACATTTACAGAATCACTGCTTCATCAAACAAAAATAAATGTGGTAGTCTAATTAAATCTCTTCAGATTTCTTATATAAAAAATACTCAAAATAAGGTCAGGATTTTTCCATGTTAATTATAAATAAGCAACTGTTTCTAAAAATTTCATTATAACTAAACTTAACACACAGGAAAACAGAATAAAGTAAAGACTGAGAAAATATCTTAACACTATTTACACGGATTACCTCATTTGCCTAGTTCTGGGCAAATTAGTTTGTGCTCATTGTCATAATTTTATGTTTCTGATCTTTTAAAAAACGTTTTGCCAAAAACTAAAATTATTTCAAGATCTTTTTCTGACAGCAATACATTTAAAACTTCCTTCAAGTAATAAATCATGAATAAAAAAATGGATGAAACATGTAAATATATAGCTATATTTGCAAATATATTTTGTTCTTTATAACAGTTTTCTATAAATTTTGTTCATATGTTGGTGAATTTTTATATATTATGGTCACTGGTTCTGTTTCCTCCAGCTTTGTGTAGTAGTACTAAAACAAATAAACAAAAAAAGAGTTCAAAATATTAATATAGTTAGATTTTAATCACAGGAAAGATAAGAAATGAGGATGTTGTTAACTATAAATTACTTGCAGTTCTCAGACAGTTTTTTCTCTAATTGAAGAGACATTAATTATTTTTAGGATAAGATTTTTTTTTTTTTTTTTACCATGACATATCAAGCTAGACCCATTTGAAGCATTTTTAGAGAAAGCATTCATACAGATGTGTTAAAAACCTGTGTGAATGAGTATCTGGTGCTACCGGATCATTCCAGCTGCAGAGCCAATGAGGTGTTCATGCCTGCTCTCAAACAGTTGGCTTGACAATCATTACCTAAGATTCTTAATAGCTACCTTTATAAAACAACTTTCTAAGTTCATAGGACTATCCAAAAGTTGTCTTTTTATCAAAATAGCTGAATTCAGTCATACAGTTACCCTCTTCTGCTGTACCTGGGAGCTGTATAAAATGAGGGCTCTGTACCGACATAATTCTAAGGACCAGTTCCGTGTATCTTGCCTTTATGCCTTGGCAAACAGGGCATGGGCAGTATCTCAATGGGCTCCAACCAGCAGTTCTTCTGCAAAGAGTTCTGGCCCAGCAGAAATAGAATACATTTAGCCAAAACATTGCATATATTTAATATATCTGTATACTAAGTAAGTGGGGTTTTTTTAATGTGTGCAGCCAACATGTATTTCCCACTATTTGATCATGATGGATGATTGCCCAGCTGTGTTATTTGCAATTTCAGTGCTTCAGTACCTTTATAGTTGAGCCACATACATGTCACATTTTTGGATTACTCTTCAGTCCTCTCCTGAAACAGGAATGTTTGCAAACTTTACACTCTTGCTTAAAGGTGCACTTATAATGACCGCTGATAGAATTCTTACAGACTGACTTGTAAAGGGCTTCATCCAAAAATGTATAGTGTAATCTCAGGACTTATATAATGTGGAAATAAAACAAAAAAATTTTGCTCAGTTTCCTGTGTTTAATAGTATAGAACACAATTTTTTTTTTTTTTTTTTGCATTTTAGTGTTTCTGTATTTCTGTGTATTTTATGGTCTTGAACTGCTATGACAGAATATCATCATCTATTTCAAATGTTTTGTAAATGCCTTATGTCTTGATAATGCATAAAGTTTTAGAATAAATATGATTATAACTAAACGTGTATATGTATTAAGGTAAAACAAAGACACTATTGAGTGTAACTGAAAGATCTATGTATTATGAGTACCTCTTTGTAATTCCTTCTATATGTATAATACACTGTTCAGAAGCTGAAGGTCAGTGAAAAGCTACATGAAATGTAGGATGTTTAATTGTAACTGAATATTTTCCATTGGGATAGTCTATAAATCCATTGTAACTCCATATACTAGTGTCATTGGTTGAGCTTTTTCTGGGATTGTTAAGAAGGTTCAATAAAAACTTATAATAGGAGGCCATGGGATTTTATATACTCACTTTCTTTCATTGTGTTTGCCCTGGACATGTCTCAGGAGAAATGGTTCAAATGTCTGAACTCCCTAGAATACTATTCTATACAGTTTTATTTAACACAAAACTTTGGATCTACAGAGCTGGAATGATGAGCATGTTTATTTTTGTACTTCTTACAGCTGGTTCACTGAGCTTCTTATTTAGCTTAGCTTCTAGTACTTTGGTTACATCAAATTTCATGGTGTTTCATCACTTGTTGAACATATTCCAATACTTCGGTCACACAAACAGTCTCTCTCTTGTTCGGTTTTTAGTACTAATATTTTTAAAGCTTATTTGAGTCATATCTTCCTACTTCAAGGGACTGGAAACAGTCCACATTATCATCCTTTTTACTATTGATATGAAAATTCTTCAAGCTCAGCAGATCAAAAGCTATAATCCCCCCCAAAAGTTGATTTATCTTATTATTCAAATTAGTTACCTGAAGATTGTGTTGATGATTAATAAAATTACTCAAAATTTTATTACACGTTGTGACATACAAAATTCTTGCAATACATTTCTGTCCCAGTATTTCAAAGCACTTCCCAAAATAATTTCATAAAGTAGGGTAGCGGAGGTATAGAGAAAAGCAGTGATTTATGCATAAGAACAGAGCCTGAACTCTGTAAAAAATCTTGGTGTTGTAAGACCCCTCATGTGCTATCTTGTCTCATCTTTCCTTTATCATCTCCCTAATCTCTGCTTGAAACTGGGAATAAGATAACAAAACTTCATAGATCTTCCCTGTTTCTCTAATCACAGTTTGAGATTCCTATGTCACGGAGTTTTTGGGGTATAGGTAACAGTCATAGAAAATTTCAGTCTATTTTCACTGTTGGAATAATTTCTTTCTGAAGTGTAATAGAAATGACCTGCCAAGTGAAGCCATTTCCTAAATTAAGGATCACTCATAATATATTAGAAGATAATGAAATATTTCTCTCAGAACTATAACTGCTCTTAATTTTTTTTTCTATGTTTTACAAGTTTTTACTATATAAACTGTATATACCTATAACAATGATTGGTATAGTTATGTGTCACCATCTCTTACATGGTGACTTGACAGAAGCTCACACACCTGTTCTGTCACTCCCTCTCCTGAACAGGACAGCGATAATAAAAATAGAATAAATTAAAAGTAAAATGAAGAAAAAGCTTACGGGTCCAGATAAAGTGAACATTACAAGCAGAACAGATTGACGTAGGGAAAATGGATTTAATTGATTGCCAATTAGAACAGATATGGACACTGAGTAACAAAAAAACCCCAAAACAACATTGCCCCATCTCTTTTTTTACAGGTTCAACTTCAGTCTCTCATGCCCAACTCCTCTACCTCATCACCAGGAAATCCAGTCCCTGCACCACAAGCAGTAGATGGGAATGGGTATGTGACAATCAATCCATAACAGTCCCTCTCTGCCACTCATTCCTACTCCTCCCCTACTCCATCATGGGCCCTCTCCATATGCTACAGTCCTATGCAGTAAAAAAAAATCGCCTGACTTTGGATCTTCCATAGACTGCAGTGTGGATATCTGTTCTGGTGTGGTCTTACCCGTGGGCTGCAGGAAAATACCTTTTCCACTGTGGTCTTACCCATGGCCCTCAGGTTAATTTCTGCTCTGGCACCTGGAGAACTTTCTTCTTCTCCTTCTTCCTCTGTTCTGACCTGTGTGTCCACGCTGTTGTAACTCAAAAAAATTTTTTTTTTTTTTTTTAAAACTCCACCTCGTTCCTCCTCTACCTGTTCAATGAATTGTCCTTTCTAAAATAATTTTCCTAGAGGTGCCTCCAGCTTGGCTGATCTGCTCAACTGCGTCCTTCCAGGAGTTTGTTGAAGCCAGCTGGAACTGGCTGTGTTTCACATCGGTCAGCCCTGGCATCTCCTCACAGAAGCTGCCAAGCCCCCCACTTTGACATGGATATGCAATACACCTCTGAGTTCATTAAGCCTTGAAGTTGAACTGCAACAGGTCTTTAAAGATTATGGGTTTATTTTTGATCCATCTAAAAATTCTCTTTGTCAATTTCACGAACAGATATGAAACATCAAGACATATTCCTCATTTGTTGTTTGAATAACCTTACATGAAGTCTTTTTTTTTTTTTTTTTTTTTTTTTTTTTAAATCACAGATAGATTTTTTTTTAAGTAGGGTCATAATTTATTCATAAATGTAATTTTCAGAAGTTCTGAGCAACCAGTGTGTTACTGAGAAGGAGTGGTAAGTGCCAAACTCTTACCTTTGAACACTTCATCAAAACATTCATCTTTAAACAACCACTTTTAAAAAGCTTGCTTGGCTAGAAACATTAATGGATTTGTTTTATTTCTACCAGTAGTACTGTTCAATAACTTTTGCATTGGCCTTCCATATTTTGAAATAGCTTTGCTTGGAATTTACCTACTCGTATCTCAGTGAGTTGTACATTATGCTTTAGTCATTAGACTACTATCAGTGTCTGAGGTTTCTGTTTGACAAATATCCACTCAGCTGATAGGTTCAACAATCTTCATATGTAAGGCCCTAAGATTTTCTTTCTCCCTCCTTCATCAGTGGCAGTCTCAAAAAAATTTATGATGAAGAGAAGTGGGATAACTAATTTTTTTATGTTAAAACCACTATCTTATGAGGTATTAATGTAAAATATGACAATTTATGATATTAACTAGTGTAAGAAAAGAGTGAAAAAACCTAATATGTATATTTGAAGTCCCAAGATGTTAAATAATGGAAATTTAGCAGAATTTATAGCCTACTAGAAAGCCAATATTAGCTCTATAAAAATGAGCTAGTAAATTAGAAACACACCAAAAAGACCTAGTTCGTCTTTTGTGTAATTACACAGCATTACCTTTATTGTAATATTACAAAACATATTATGCCAGCAAGGATTCATCAGTATTTCCAGGCCTCTGTATGCTTCTGCATCCATATCCCCTGTGGTGAATCAAGTCCACAGTCTTAGGCAATTATGGTAACAATTGCAGAGTAGTTACTAGGACCACTGATTCTGTGTTGGGGGACATACTAAGGCTCTGCCATGGTTCAGTTGCCTTTTCAATGATTTTAAACTTTAGCAAAACTTTTTGTTTAAGTAAGGCCTTAAAGTATGGATTTAAGCATGGACTTAAGCATGGGCTTAAGTATGGACTACACACTTTATATTTACTACTACAACTGATATAGGTAAAGAGAAGGAATGACATTATCAATTCATCTGCCTGCCACCTTTCCAAGGGCTTAATCATTCTCATTAATTATTTAAAAACCATTCTTCAGATTTTTGTCTACCTGTCTTTCACTGTTTTCCACTGTATTTTGTTTTTCTGTTTCCCCATGGTTTGCCTTATCTCTGTGTTATGTTTTTTCCAGAGTAGCCATGTATAGCTCAGAATTTCCTAAGCTTAAGGTGAAAATTTTGTATTATTTTTGAGCACTAGCAATGACCTTCTGTGGGTACCAGAAAGCTGACGTTATACAGCATATACAGTTGTTATACTGTTGTGTAAAACTTCCTGATATATGCATGAAAATTTATATAAAATCTATGTCTGCTACTGGGCTTACCTATGAATACATGTGAACTCCTTTCTATTCTATCAATTTTCAATGCAACAAAAATTTTTTTTCTTTTGTTTTATTTTATCCATGAGGTAATACTGAATCCCATTATTAATTAACCTTGACTTCTATTTATTGTCCATATTTTGTCACCTTTAAACAAAGTCTCTGTTTTGTATTTAAATATGATGCATAGAATGCCTATTTCCACCATATTTGTTTATTGTCAAATTATTCACATTTGTAGTTTGTCTATGAAATTATATATATGTTTACATAATTCCAAGCAAGTTTTTTCTCATACAAAATTATATAAAAAAATAATGGGTTTCAATTTGTTTTGTTTTCCTCAGTTAGGAAAGCAATGGAAAACTATTGTTCTTGTTTGCTTTCAGATCTCAGGGCTGTGGGAGCCAGTACTCAGTTCATGCCCCCACTGATCATTTTGTTGCTGCTTCCAGCTTGAAGTAGAGTTGTTATGTAGCAGAGATATGGAGAGAGAAAGAAATGATGGGCAGATTAAGCAGCTAAGAGTCTTATTTTAAAGTGTTTATATTTTATCCCAGTTTAAACTACGTGGTTAATTAACATAATCTTAAGGTGACATGATTTAATTTTTCACTATTTGCTGATAATTTATAAATTGAAATAAAAGTGCTTCTGGACTTCTGCATGATGGACTTCTATAAGATAAGTAAATCCTTATACACATAAAATTAGATTATAAATTTTGGTCTGGGAAAAGAAGTAGGACTTTTCTATCTGTACCTTTGTATAGGTGATCATACAGTAGAATCATAATCCCGAATGAGGATATTTATTTAGGTAGTATTGTAATATATGTTTATGTTGGAAAGTTGGTATAAGATTTCCCTGACTTGTATGAATACATATTATGATCTCCTGGTATATATTTACTCATTAAATGATAAAAATGTTGTGTACAACCTGACAATTTCTATGATAATGTTATTTAGATTGATGGATGAACACTTATTAGTATTCAGGATTCTTCTGACTGCAAATTTACCTAAAGGTAACACCTTCACACAAAATTTAGGTCAAAAAGAAAATGGACGAGCTGAACTTCATTCTAGAGTGATTAATAGAAAAAACACAAGTCATTAATGTACTTAATTTTGACATTTAAACACCAACACAATATAAATATGAACACATATAAACTTATGTAATTATGGATACATGCACATATCATGGCAACTAAACCATGACAACATGGAATATTTTTAAATGCATATATAAATTTTTATAGATATATATAAATCTTAATTGACTTTCTGGAAGGAGCATTTGCTTATATAAGATCCTGTGCTTTAAATCATCTATAAAGTATTGTACTTCCGTCTGATTTCTGTCCATTATTTAAGTCCCAAAGTCCTCAAGGTTAATTGAACAGCATATTTGGCAATCCTATAAATCTACTTAGAAAATACCCTTAAAAGTTATTCTGTTGAAGACTTTCCTATAAGAATGTGCCTCAGAGGACAGGCATATGGTTAACTCCTTTCTATGGGAGCAAAGGTGCTGAATCATGCTTTAAAATTTAATTACTACTAATAAAACATTTTATATGTTCTAAATTATTTTATGCTTTAAAATATTCAAAAAAAGTATTACACAATCTTGACTTTTCTAGTTTACCTGTTCTTCACTTGCAATTGCCCATTCCAGAGCAAATCAGAATGTCAAATTAGAAATCAAAACAACTTCTCCAGTATCCCATAGAATTGTTTTGATTGGAAATGACCTTTAAGATCATCAAGTCCAACCATGAACCTAGCACTGCCAATTCCACCTCTAAACCGTGTCCCTAAGCACCACATCTTGTGCTTGAGATCACTTTCAGTCTTTTGCCTGCTTGACTGTAACTTTGGCTGTTACTAAAATGCACCTTTTCAAATGCTCTAACACTGCTAAATCATCCGTGCTACTCATACCCCTGTGAGTGTTTACAATTGCACCATTTTCATGCCATTTCTGAACTTCACGAAGAATTACTTTTTATCTTCTTTTACATTATTCAATAGCACTGAGACAAGAACAGACATCTACAGGAATTCTTCAAAAATACTGGCATAGGTTGTTGCTTCTCCATTTAAAAAAAACCCATATATTTATTACATTATTACTTTTATATATCTTAAAATTTGAATGAATAAATTTCTTTTTTATCAAACAGTTTTAACTAGCTATAAAATGTATGATTAACTATTTTCATTTACTCTTTATAGATTGTCATTAGAAATGCTTCTGTATTTTACATTCTCACTGATTCTGCTGGTTTACATATGACTTTGCTTGGAATCAATGTAAGGCTGACTGACATAGACTTAGCCTATCTATCTTTTTTTAAAAGATATCTATCCTTTTTTAAATAAAAGGATAAATTTTAAATTCAAATTTTAATTGATTTAAAAATTTTTGGTAAACTATCTTTTTTTTCCTATTTACATTTGCATTTCCCCGAAATTCTGAGACTGATCAGTAATGAGTATTTGATAACTGAAATTATTTATTTAGAAGCATCATCAAAAAATAAAAAAATTTTCCTTGTTACTAAATCTTAATAATTAATTAAACTTAAATTGAACTGCTGTTATCTAACGTATATCTTACAGATGTAACAGAAAGAATTTTCTTGTCATTCTAAATTAGAGTTATGAAGTTTTTCTCCTAAGAATAGAAGCATATGTAGAAATTTTAGGTCTTTTCAGTCTTAACTTATTTTACCTTATCTTATGCAGGCAAATCTCCTTTTTTTAAAAATTAATTTAAAATACTTCCTATATGGCACTGTTAAATTTTTTTTTATCCTGGTATATTTCAATATTTTCTGTCATTATCAGTGGGAGGTAAATAACTATTGAAATACTTTTTCCTTTTCATGTGTTGGCTGCAGGTATTGCCCCATGAGCTCATCAGTGAAACTTGGGGGAGCTTCTTGTAAAATATATTTAAGAAGGGGCAAAAAAAAAAAAACAAACAAAAAAAGAAGCAAATCAAATGGATATTCCCTGACAGAATTCCCTGTGGCCCTTTGGCAGTCTATATCAGAGCAAATTTTCTTCTGAAAGAGTGTGGCATGGAAAGGTGGTGTTTTCATGTTTCTTTTTGTTTCTCACAATGCAAATCTGGTTTAATTTTTCAATCAATTTTGCCCAAGTTGAGTCTGCTTTGTCTATGACAGTAATTTGCAAGCCATCTCCCTGTCTTTATCTTGAAAATAACTCTGGGGGTTTTTTTAGATTTTTTTTTTTTTTGATGTTTGTGTGTTTCTCACCTGTGCTGAGTGAGTGAAGAAGCAAGCAAGGAGCTGGGTAGGAGTTCAGCTGTGCAGCAAGGTTTGCCCAAAACAGTTATGTTCATCAGGAAAATAGATATTTGCTATTTTTATGGTTGCATAAACTAAATACGGTCATAAACATATACATGATACAACAAATACTAAATTTTAACTGTACTTAAATGTGTTATGTATTCACAATGAAAATTATGTGCAGTTTGTATTTTGATATAAAACTTATTCATGGTGCTGGTATAGATTTTAGTAATTCTACGTGCTTTCTGTTTTCCAATGTCAATGAAGAAATGAAATGTATTCAGTGTAAAGGCTGGATTTTTAAAACACAGTTTGCAGGGTAAAGAAGATAATTCTAAAATCGACATTAAATTAATGATTCCTCTGATTCAACATTGTAACAATCATAGAATCTATGAAACATGTAACTATGTAACAATCATAGAATCTATTCTACTAGAATCATTTCAGTTCCATGAAACTCTGTTCTCTCATGTTAATATTAATTTAAATCTCCTATATCACAGCAAAAGCAAGTATTCATGTAGTTTTGGAAAAAATAGCCCTTTCTAGTTAGACTCAAAAGAAGATAACTACATTATTAGTTTAAAAATGAGCTACATAACTGTATAAAATTCTGAATAAGTAAAATCCTAATTTAAAGACATGAGAAATCTCAATCTGGTAGTTAGTAAATTAATAAATAGGAATATGATGTTTAACTTCCAAATAAAACAAATTATTATATATGCAATGACTATTACAGATGTTTCTATACATTTACTTCTTAATGAAGTTAAAAAGTAGTGTGAAATCATTATTTTCCCTTATTTTCAATATAATTCCTATGCAATGAATACAAATAAAATATAAATAAACAGGACTATTAAAACAGGCCTATATAAATTAAAATGTAAATAAAACCTAAAAATATAACTTTGAATTTACTGTTTAAAAATTTATTTTTTAGATTTAAGTTGGAATGAAGCTACCCTAAGGTGACATTGAAATTTATGAAAACCTAAAATTTAAGCTGATGTTAGCTGGGAGCTTAACCAAGCTGTAGCAGTTTGGGAATGCCAGCAAGTTTGCACTGGCTTTAATTAGAAGTTTTAATTAAAGAAGGACAAAGACATAGCAGGACCTGAAAATCTTGATTAATTTAATAATATAAACCAAATTAATTACTCATAAAGGTGCAGTGTAAGAATTCCTTTAGGCAAGGGACCAGATCTATACAGTACAAATGCAAGAATTTGGGAGAGGAGAAGCAGAAATTATGAGGACAGCGAGGGAGTTTGCAGCCTGAGGAATTGCAAGGGCCAAGTCTATTCCTGCAGTATGAAAGAAAGTGGGTAGGTTTCATGAACAGGAAAGGAGGTTCTAAAGTGTATATGTGTGTGTGTGCTCTTTTTGTTTTAGGGAACAAACCAGTAGTTAAATGTAGCAATTTAATCATACAACATGCTAATAATTACGTAGATAACAGAAAAAAATTAACAATATCTAAGCAGAACTGTAAGTTGACACCTATGATTTATTATTGAGTAGTGTTATTTATGGTGCTTTTGTGCTTTGTCATAAGGCAATTTTTTTTTTCCTAGTTCCTTTGATTCACACAAAGCCATATATAGAGAGTGGAAGATATTTTGGAAGGAAATTTTGTAAAGAGAATTGCTAAAAACATAAGGAAACTATTAGATGTAGTTTTCAGTAATTTAAATTTCTAATATTTGATTTTTAAATAATGAAACATCCAGTAACACAAATGACCCTACACAAACATATACATGGAATAAATTATTTCAAATGAAAGCATGAAAATTATTTGTTCAGCTGGTCTAGTGACTGGAAGGTTAGGAACAAAAGCTATTATTGTTCAATGTATTTTTTCACAGGAAATAGACAGTGGCAAACATACAGTAGTTCAACACATGGGATCAGAGACACAGTTTTTATAGTAAACCAAAACCAGATGTTGGAAGGGCTCAAGACCTTTACAGAAATTATTAGTTATGTTTGCATTTGAAAGCAAAGAAAGTTTACAGAGTCATGTACCTGATTAAGAAAAAGATGGGTTACAAAAGCTATGAGTATTAACTCATTCAAGAAAAAACATTTGCCATACAGGCTACTTTATATATGGAAGTTAGTTATGTATATATGACTTGCATTTACCTTAAGTTTATTTTTGAATGAGTGTGCTAACTGATTCATACTACTGAACAACTCTAGAAGAAAAAAAAAAAAAAAAGTTAAAAAAAAAAGTTAAAAAAACTTAAAAATTTTAAACCATAAATTTTGCAGCCAGAATTTTGCTATATGGCAGTGAGGCCTCAGAGTTGTGCAATCACCATGAATTCTTATAGAATAAAATATATAAAATATAAATATTATATAAATATAAAATATAAATATGTGTGCTAAAATATAAACTGTGTTAAGGCATAAATTGTGCTAAAATATAACTGTGTTAAGGCATTGATTGGCTTAACCAATAGTCACTTTATTTTAGAGGAGGATGCTCAGTTTCCTCATCTTGATCTGAGCTCTGTATCTCTTTGCTCCAACCAATTTTTCAAAGGCAAAATCTCCATCTGCATTTTCAGAAAATCCAAAAAGCTGCCCTGCTTCTTCCATCATCAGGCTTACAGTTTCCTTGTTATTTTGTTCATGGTTTTGCTGATTTCTCACTGGCTAAGTGGCTTGCTTATTTGGATCATCTTTTGTGGACATTGGGCTAAGTTTTCTGAGCAATGGCTTTTTTCCTAGCAAGTATTTTGATTTTTTGACTTTTTATCCTGTTTCCACAAGCTGGAAATGGATTAAAAAATGTAGGTAGCCCCCATAGTTTAGGTGTTTTTTTGTTTGTTTTTAGTCCTTTACATATAGAGCTATAGAGTCTTGAAATTCCTGAGCTGGAAAATACTGAAAGGATGCTATGTTGAAAAGATGAGCCTGTACATAACATATGATGCCTAATAGGAAACATTGCAGGAGAGTGTAGTATCAGAGAAGTTGTTGATGTGTGTAGTCACAGTAAAATGAAAGACAACGTAATTTGTTTTTAATTTATAATTTGAAGGCTGTTAGGATCTTTACATTTTTACATATTTTAAATATAAAAAATGGTATTGCTATTCAGATGACAAGCATTTTAGTGTATTTCTCATCATTAAAGAAAATGAAATTATAGTGTTTAGCTCTCAAAGAATACTTTCATCAGCAATCAGCTAAAACTAACCTGAGCCTGGAGCTTCTGAAAGGTGGTACTTAGTTGAATCTTGTCTTTTTAAATACATTTCAAAGTGGAAGAAAACTTCTTTCACCAGGACCCTACTAGAGAAAAAGAATGTCTTTACACCTTCCCAACATAGTTTCAATTATGTAGTTTTAGTTAGAATTGAAAATAAAATCTACACACTTATGTAAAATTCAGATATTAACATTTACATGAATATGTGGACTTAATTACACTAAGTAGATCTAGAATGCCTTTTAGTCTTGCATGGTAATAACTAGACCATAAATATGGACAGTAACTTAATATTTTATACTGAGTGACTAAATATATTCTGTTGTGTAAATATATAAACACTATAGGCTTTAATGATAATACTTAAACTTTTGGTAATACTAAATTTCCATTAGAATATAATTTTATGAAGTCTTAACTGATTTCTGTAAGATGCAAATTTATATCATAACCTTTAATTCAGCTGCAGTTCATTTGTGGCATTCTGCAGTTTGATCTTCATTCTGCACGGTGAGCAAAAAGACACTATAACTTACCATCTCATATAAGATAACCTTGTTTATAAGAATTTTTTTTTTTTAAATTACTGATGAACTTTTTAATGTAGAGGCTTTCCACACAGGAATCTAATGAATCTAAGACCTTTGAAAGAGGTCATTTTTTATATCCACTACTAGCTATGCAACCAGGTGCATCTGAATCTGTGCCACAAGATTTGTTTCTTGATTTTGTGTCATTTGGTGCTTTCTTTTACCAGAAGAGTAAGAAAAACTATTGAAACTGAATTAATAGATTTACATTGATCTGGAAAGATACTACTACATATGGGAATGTATATGATCTTACCTATTGTAAAGTGTGCTTGGATCTAAATGATTTACATTTCTTACATTGTTATTCTCTATATGAAGGAAATATATGACATTTGAATTTGTGGGATAAACCAAAATTTTAATCTTCCATTGAGAGTTAATATAAATATTGCAAAGTTGTCTGTATTTTTAAGAGTTAATGCACGCTTAACTGAAAGATTCAGCACAGGCTGCTGATGGATGCAGGATACTGAGCTGTGTGAACCAGATACCTACCTACCCAAATATTTTGATCTTAACATAGAAACAGATGAGCTATTGCAAGAAAAAAACCCCAAACATTTCAGTCCAGTTTCTTCTAGGAAGCTGTAAAAACCACAAGTTAAGCCACAATAATAGCGTGTCTAATTGGCATTCTTGCTTATCATTTCAGAGAGATAAATGGTCAAAGAAAATAAGCTACCCTCTTTTACCTACTTTTTTGATGATTGTTTCCCAACACACAGAGCACAGAACTGGCTGATACCCCTTACTTTTGCAGTTCCTCTTAAAATATATGACTATAATGTGGAATGGTTAACAATTATGTAAAAAAAAAAAAAATAATATCATGTTTGATCATGGAGTACACCAGCAATTAATTATATGGCTAATGCATTAGGTATGGAAAGGCTGTAAACTGGGTAATAGTAAAGTGTTACATGAAGCATTCTCATAAGACATCTGTAAATCTATGGAGTACTTTTCAAGACACTTGGAAACTGAAATTTTACAACAGTGAAATGCAGGTGATACTCACCTTCAATGCAAAACCAATGTAAATGTACTTTTAACAGGTAAAATAAGGGATACTATCTGCATTAAAACAAAGATGGACAGCAGATGTCGTTAACAAATTCACATGTACTTTTGGTTGTTTGAGCTAAAACAAGATGATTAAGGGATATATTGCAAAACTAAATCTCTCCTGGAGAGATCTGATTGGTAAATCCTGTTTATTTTTCCTCTGCTAACCAAAAGAATTGTGAGTATGAAACAAACATTTTGGACATATTTTTAAAATCCTCACATGATATTGGTAATAAAAAGTCATTAAATTTACACATTTTTTATTTTTTAATGAGCAATCATATAGTTTTTCCTAGGATAACTTTCAAACTTCTTAAAGGTTGGGCACTGCAGTATCCTTCTATTTAGGTAGTGAAAGCATGCATGGCAAAATGGCTGAGTCCTGCTGTTCACCTGGATTAGAAAGTTATAAATTAAAGGGAGTGCTGGGTGCTGTTGAGGTGTAACTGGGGTGTACAGAAATGAGGACAGCATCTGATTAATGGATGCTAATGTGGATGCAGAAGCAGCAGTTTGTTGCCTCAGTCTCTTCTTCTGCCTAGCAATACCTTTAACTCTGAGTCACCAGAGTTCCTTCACCTACCCCTCTACTATATTCTTTTGTTTACACAGGAATGATCCATATTCTCAACTTTCTCCCATACTGCCCCATGCTTCTGATAACAATATTCAGCTTTACCCATGCTGCTTCTATACTTTACATACTATACTTCTCTATTGGTCAAGATTGCACACGTTGTATCTAAATGATTTAAGAAACAAACAAACAAACAAAAAAAAAAAGCAGGAAAAAAACAGTAAAAGAGCAGTTAGAAGATATTAGAAAATGTTTATTCTTTATCTTTTAACTCTGCTGTTGTTTATATTTGTAGTGTATTAATAGTCATGATAGCGTATAAACATAAATTTCTTTTTTGTACCTTAACAAAAAGAAAAGCCAAACAGAAAAGTTATTGTCTCACAGTAAATCCTGCTATATTCTTTCATGGAATGGAAAGGAGTTACATTAAGTTCTACCACAAAGGCTCATCTTCTCAGCTCTAGATACCCATAATCTGTTTAAAAATAAATACTAAAAAGGCAGAAGAACAAGTTCTACAACAAAATTACATGTTCTCAAGCCCCTCATATACACTGATCAACACATACTTTCCAACTAAAAATTTTTTTCCATAGATTACACTGTAGAGGACTCTTCAAGGCCCCCTTTGAGTTTCACAAGTTTTAGATTACTTCTGATAATGCCATACGCCCTCAAACTCTTGCAGTAGTGACAATCTCCACAGTTTTTTTACATTACAGAACCATATTTTGGTGCATATGTTGTATAAATATTTCTAATATTAATATTAATATTTGTATTTAAATACATGTATTAAATTCTGTTTGGTTTTAGATGCTATCCATATAACATTTTAAATAAATACTTATTCTGGGAAAGAACTGCACTTCAGTAACCTATGTAAACATATTGCATAGTATTAGACCTTAAAATTACATGTTTGACAGATAGCATACAGTTTCTCAAGGGGTTTACTGCAATCTGTGAAACCTATTAACTCAGATTTCATAGTCAGTGGCAAAAAATAATAAAAAGTCATCTGTTCTTTAAGTTGCTTAAGAAAGCATTTGTCTATAGATAGTAAAAAAACATAATTTCAAAACATGACTAAGGAAAAAAAATACTTCGTCACCTTGAGCTTGTTCCAGTCACATGACCAAAAAGATACCAGATACTCTTGGTTATGGCACTATCGATCCAAATAGTTTTCCTAAACCATATATATTAATATTAGATATTCTTTCTGCTAATATAAGCACATTGAGGGGTCTTGTAGAAAATGGTGTTATTTTACATTTTTATTTTCTTCTCCCCTCCCTCTTCCCCTAACCCCCAAACATTGTAGTGTTGTTGTGTTTTCTGCTTTTTAATTAATTTGAAGATACTTGATGCTTTTCCCTTTAACTAATGGAATTTGTTTAATGGCTTCTGTTTCCTGTTCTTTTTTTGTGATCTGGCAGCTGAACTATCATCATGAAGTTAAGCAAGAAATGCAATCTGAACAGCTTATCTTGTGTCTTCCTGGAATAAACCAACACCTTTTTTCCTTATATATATATATATATATGTGTGTGTGTGTGTGTGTGTATATACACACACACACGCATAAAGTTACATATATATAAGTAGTGAATACTACACATTATATATTTTATTGTTATATTGTTATATGTAGCATACATACTTATATCTAATTATATATAATACATATTTATATATAAACATATAACAATAAAATATTTGTTTATAGTATTATATATTATGTAACATTATTTTACTACATTATTAATAATGTGTATACTTACACACTATAGTATATAATATATACAGTACTTACATATATATAATAATTTTTGTAATTCTAATAAATGCTTCAGTGAGTTATGCTGGAATGAAGTAACATTTCAGAAGTAACCTCAGAAAGACAACCTTCATGATCTATTCTCTACAAAAATTATTGTTTTGTAATGAAAGATGGAAGAAATTGGCTTGAGTTTGAAATTGGTTTGAGTTTCTTGAGACAATGAAGGAATTAAACCTAGGTTTCTCACAGTGTGAAGGAATGTTCCAAAAATGGATAATAACTTGTTTGAAATACAACAATATTAAGAAATTAATGACAAACCCCAAATACTGAAATTGCTTTTCATGAAAATATAGTTAGTGGTGTTGTAGTCCATGTACTAGAAAATTAAAAGACACATAACACAGGTTTTGGGCAATATTTTGAAATATGACAGGTCCACAGACCTGTGAGATGTCAGCATCAGTGAAGCATTTTGAACTGGGAAAAAAAGAAGGATTTGGCATTTGAAAAATCTGCGTCAAGAGCTTGTTCAAGAACAACTTCCCATCTTCTAGATTGAAACTGCTTCTGCGGTTAGATAGCAGTATAGTAGTTTTTACTTGTGGAGCAAGTAACATGTCAAATAAAATCTTAGACTTTTCAATGAAGATATTTTCAGGTTCTCTAAAACAGCATTAAGAAATTTTTAAGTTTAGACACTGTACTATATTCAAGATAGTACCTCTGTAATGAGTGAGAAAATAATTATCAGAGGAACAATAGTCCAATAACCACTAGAATTTCTTTTTTGTATGTGTTATTATCTATTTTATCCCAACATATCTCCATCCTCTTCAGCAAAAAGGTTTTTTTTCTTTGTCCTTTTCATCTTTCTTCTCATTTCACTCTTTTGCTGCCTGGCACTCTCATGCTTTCTTCAGGGAAGTAGGGAGAGTGACACTATACTCAAGCTTGATAAATGAATTCTTTGCCTTCTTGTTTCTTGGTAAGTGGACCATTAAGCTATATGTCCTTGACTATCCCTGTTGGGTAGGATGAAAGAATGTAGCAATAAAAGGATTTATCTTTGAGTTAATTTTGTTTTACTTCCATCATGTGGTTAATGTATTTTATATACAATTTCTCCAATATACTACATAACTGGTATAAGGATTAAAATTTAATATGATTCATTTTATTCACAAGTTTTGTGGAAGTTTGTTGTTTTAATGTCTAGGCTGAAGCTTGCATTACCACTTGCATTATGTGAAGATAATATGAAGAAGAAAAAAAAAAAAAAGAAACCCATCTAAACCAGTTTTTGTAATGTGCATCCTTAACTGACAATAAATAATTGGAAAAGAATTTTTGTATTTGTAAGGTTTGACCTTGACATTGTTTGTGTAGGCCTCCAAAGCAATTATTGTGAAAACTGAGATGGAAAACAATGGCAAAAAGCAGACAGAAAAGCTTGAATTAGTGCAAATCACAAACATAGCTGAATAGTATTAGATGACAGTTTACTTTTAATGAGGGAAGACATGAAGTAATTAAATCTTGACATACAATTATGAAAAATATCAGGTAACAAGCCTGCTATGCAATATAAAATAAGAAGAGACATTTTCTGAAAACTTGCCTGATGCTCTGTCATCTGAGACTGTTCTTTATGAGTGCAGGGTGAAGGTCAAGGAGGTATCTCAACTCCATCAATCCTTTGGACAGTTACAAATGACCTTTCACTTTTCATAAGACATTCAATATTCTGAATGGGGGGGGATACATTTTTCTGTGTTTAGAAAATAGCAAAACTGAAACCTTTTATTGTGCACAAAGTGCATTTGTCTTTGAATATCCCAAACAGCTCATTCATTCTTAAATGTTCATTGATACCAATATCTCATTTACATGAACTAAATTATTTTAAAACGCTACATGTTTCAAAATATAATTTAGCTTTTTATATTTGTAATGCCTTAATTTTTATGCTATATTTTCCTTATTTTTTTAATCTGTGTTTTCTTACTACAGTATATTCAAATGCAGGGGCTCGAATTGATGCTGCTCCCAATTGGTATGATGCAAATCTAAACACTACACCACATATTTATTTTATATTTATTTTGCAAGAGTTAAATCTTGAAGTCTACTTTAGTTGTCATTTTTCAAGATGTCTATTAAATCTATTAGAATATGTACCAACAGAGACACATTTCTGTGTGACTTGTAAGGGTTAACCTCAATCCACAGGCATTTCTGTGTGTAACCAGAGCTTGCCCCTTAGTCACATAACCTCTGATTTCAGTGGTACTGGTGTTAGGTAAGAATTAAGGATTCAATAGGTATTGGGTTTTTTCTGAAGAAAAAAATGCTGGCAAGCCACTATTTCACCTATATTTTGGAAAGACCTAAATAGTATTTCCCTTTTCCAAAAAGATTCCTTTTCTACTCTCATTTATTACACAAGAAAAGGAATTCTAGGCAAATACTGTTGCTAGGTATGTCCCAATATGCTGCCTGTTATGAGTCGGTGGTTTTTTTTGCTAACAAATTATGCCTCAGTGAATAAATATAGAGAATATAAAGAAAAAGGAATGAGAAAATATCTGTGTAAAGGTTACAGAAGAAAAGCACCTCTTCATTAAAGAAAACAAAAATGCCCTTTGAGATAGAACATAATAATAAACTGAGACTAGTACTGGAACACAAAATAAAACTTATATAGGGACAACACAAATGCATATTTAATAATATCTTAGATCACTTGCCAGATTTGATCAAAGATGCTACAACTTGCTATGTGTTAGTTTACAAGATTCTATCACTATTCTTAGTGCTGAAAGTTAGGTGTGCTTTCAATTGAACACAATTCTTTATTTAAATCATACATAATGTCTCACTCATTGCTTACAGAAATATTATTCAAGGTCTGCCATGGGCAACAATTGGAAATAAGACACTGGCGATTTCATCCAACTGGAAAAGCTATTCAGAAAAGAATTATTAAAACAATGCTCATAATATCATATTGGATAAATCAAAGTGACATTCATAATATATCAGTAATCTGTTTTCAAAAATATGTTTTACTACAGTCTTCAAAATCTTGTGATTTACTTCACGTGTACTTTACTGTGTATTCGGTACTTATAGTTTATACTGAGTTAGATTCTCTATTCAGACCAGTGTAAGTCATGAGTTAGCACATCTTGTGACACAGTTCTTTTTTCTCTCTCTTGCTTTCTTCATAGGTATGCCCTGAAATGGAAAAGCAGGAAGAAGCATTTCAAAACATTTTAGAGAAAGACTACAGTAGAAATATTTTTCAGAGTGTGAAAATGTACAGAGTGTGCTCCTTTACTTCAAAATGTCAGGAAAAAATTCCTGAGATTACCTAAATATCAAGACATAAAAGGTATATACATGGAAAAAAAAAGCTAAAAACTATTATTTACAAATTTCAGACTTCCCTTAATTTTGATGAGGTGCATTCAGTTTTAAAAGTAGCTGAAGAAACAAATGCAGTGCATAAGTATTCTCCGATTTTATAGAAATAAATACCAATAAAAGATAGAAATTCAAAATTTTAATAGTAGGAAAAAAAATTCACGAATTTTCAATTCCCTCTATTTGGAAAAATTAAAGATCTGAAAAAATAGAAATGATAGTAATCCCTTCTTCCTCCCTGTCTTTTAAAGGACTTTGTCTATATGTATTTCCTACACTTTCAAATTTTTTGCATTGCTTCTTCTTATGATGGTAAAGTCTATAGTTTAGTAGAGATCTTCTGAAAAGAACAATGTTTAAAACTGCTGATCTGTTTTTCTGTTGAGTCTTGTCACATTAGTGAGTGAGCTATAGCAACTAGTGAGTTTAATGTATGCTATAGTTAGTCTCTCAAATTAATGTATATATGGAGGTATATACTTTAGAACAAATTGATAAAAATAAAGAAGCTGGCCAATGCAAGATATTTCTTGTTCTCTTATGCTGTTATTCATTTGAATGCGTGAATGTTAATTAGGCAGTCAGTCCAAAATTTGCACCTTAATGAACCTGTCAAATTTAAATTGGTGTCATGGCCTCACTAGATAGCCTACTGAGTTCCTGCTGATCTTTCCTTATATATAGATTAACATGGTGGAAATAGAGACCCAGCAGATGATTATTTCGGTCTTTTTTTTTATTTTTTTTATTTTCTGTTAAGACCTCTGTCTTCTTGGTTTGAAAGTAAGGCTCAAGCTTTGAAACATGGAAGAAAAAGGACAAAAGTGAAAAAAGAATCAAGTAGACTAAAATTTAGTGAAATGAAATTAATTTAAACTTATTCATGGCTCTGAGTATAGGTCAAACACATACTTCCTCAGAGAAGCAATGACTTTAAGCCAAGCCACATATGTTGAAATAATACACTATCTTCTTTAGGTAATAAAAAGCCAAATAAACAAATAAAATAACCCCAACAACAAAACCCCCAAACAAACAAGCAAAACAAAACCAAAAAAACCCCCTAAAACCCACCCAAAAAGCCAGCAGTGAAAACAAAGGAAATTGAACATAGAGAGAAAAATAAACTCTAAATATAATTTTATTGTGTAAACATTACATTAAGAAAAATAGGAAACTCATTTCTGGTTCCCAGAACAACCATCCTTCAATCACACTGTGAACATAAGAAGAAATAGTGAAGTTAATACTGCCCAGTATATGGCACAGAAATGCAATTTGATATGTACAGAAAGTGCAAAGCAGCAGAACTACAGTCGCTGTGAGAACCATACTTCGAATTTAATGACATTTGTTTGTGTCATATCTCAATCATAATGTTGCCTTAATATGGTAATTTGCATTTAATTCTATATTACATTCCCAGTTTAGAAGATCACACTTGCAGTTGCTCATATCTCTACTTCCAGTGATTCAAAATTATATACTTTCCAAGATTATTTTGACAGAATTATATATAACCTCATGATGGAGCATCTCATTACCCTGGCAAGAGACCTTGATGCAGGAAGTAGTTTGTGAAAGAGTTAGGTATTGGTAACTAAAAATCTTGGGTTTTTAGATGGTTTATTAACTATGCTATTATGCTATTATACCTATACTTTCATGGGTGAATATTTTGTTATGAGAGATTGAGTGCTTAATTTATTTCTCAGTGACCACAACTTCAATGCAAGTAGTCTGAACTTGTAGGAAAACAGAAGTGTATAATCCAGTTAAGATTCAATTTGTTCTTTATTTATTTCTTTTGATAACACAGGGCATCAAGCTGGGAATAAGATACAGTCACTCAAGATAAAGGTCTGTAAGCTTCTGTTGCCTCTTCTATTACAGAAAAGTACTGATGAGAACCAGGCTGAATAGCTACTAATTGGGGTAAAAAAAAATTGTAAATGGAGATAATAAAGCATAGTGTTCATTTTGTTTGAGAATGGTCTGACAGGCAATGTGACAAATAAAAACAAATTATACTAGATATAAAATATTCACCCATGCTTTGAAGGGAACCTCAATTTACTTGTGAATGGTACTGCTACTGAAATGGAGATGTCCCCTACGCTGTTTACACATCTGCAAAGACCCTTTTCTTCCAGCAACTAAGCAAGAAAAAACAGGTGTACTGTTCATACCTCTCTTACATAGTGTCATCACTGAAAAGATGATACATATCATGAAAATTAGGGTAAAACAATGACACCTAAAAGAAGGTAAAAAGCTCTAAACAATTTCACTAGGAAAAGGACTTGAAACTTCTGCCTAAGTTTTTTTTTAAACAAAATTCTAGAATTTTTTACTGAGTATACAGAAAGGGACTTAATGGGATCTCAAAAACTCAATTTATCTAAAAAAATTGCAAGGGTTAGGACATGATGCCAATTGGTCAGAAGACAACTGACAGTGTGAGGAAAATGCAAGAAAAGTTAACCAGTCATTATAAGAGAGGAAAATATGATAAGAGAAGAAGAAATAAAATATAATCCCCCTCCATAATAAAAAATATCATAAAGTGGAAACATAAATATTTAAAGGTAAAATATATATTTCGTTAGTTACTTTTTTTGAACTGTTTAAATATCTCTACTACTAAGGGAGAAAGGAAATGGAGAAGTTCTGTACTCTGGACACAGTCTGGACCAATTCATCCTGTATTCCCTAGTGACAATGCTTAACTTGCCAAGTCTGCATATTTTTATAGGCATGTCATAAAAGGTATATACAACTCCACTTCAGGAATTTTGCATTGAAGTCTTTCATTGTTAAAGTGTTTGAAGTGTTGAAATATCATTAATACATAGAAGTGCAGCCCAGCTATCATTTGACTTAGTTAAAAATCTGGCACTAGAGGTATCATATACCATTCACATTCTCAGAAAGACTGTCTACATCCAACAGAAGTAAAAGAGAGCAAATAAGCTACTAAATAAATTAGAAGTGAAGTTATAACCAGATGCTTTTTAGATACTTTTTTCATTTGTGATGGCTTTGTCAGAAAAAACTCTCTTCAGGAAATATGTTTTGTAGTACTTGAGCAAAGAGACAAGGCAGTATTAGTATGGAAATTTAAATTATTTGCAAATTTGGTTTATCAAATCATAAAACTCAAACTCAGTTATGGGGAGATAATGAGCTAATTGCATCTCTGGCATTAAGATGCTGATTTCATATTCAAGCCATTTTCAAGGTCTATGAGAAAAAAGTCCTCTGCTCTACGACTTACCTGCACATGGGCACTGAAGAGATTTAGAATTTAGTTTTAGCTCCCTTCCTCCATTAATTTACCAAACACAGTAGATTAGATATAATTTCACAACATAATGGCTTCATTTATTTAATTTCATATATTCTGGGACAGTAAAAAAAAATAAGCTTCCCTATTTTGTAGAAATAAATTTATTTCCAGGGCATATATTGCTTGCATTAAAGGTTTCTATTTTTTTTATTATTATTATTATTATTTAATAGGTGGATTTACATGATTCCTTCTTGTTGTCTTACTACAATTCAAGCTATTAGTATATTTTTGCTCTCATTTAAGTTTTATGGTTTCCTTTAAAGAGACATTTGGAATAAGCATCTCTATTAAATATATTTTTCTCTTATCTGTGTGACTAGTGCAAAATATGGTTGGCCTACTGATAATTACAGTTGCTTGATGTTACATATCTCACAAACAACACGCCACTTCTCAGGCTTTCTTTTTTTTTCCCCTCTCAGAAGTTTATGTTAACCATTTTGCCTCTATTTCAAACGGCTGAGCAAAATTTAGAAAAATTTGGGTGTGGGGAGAGGGAAGAAGACTGCTGAAAATAGCTGAGATGGGGTAGCCTGAGTCCTTGCTGAATTCAGTATCTTAGATTTGGATCTAAAACACACTACACAAACCTGAAGTAAGATAGTGTCAGCATTGAAAAATGTTAAGGCAACAGACGCAACTAAAAAAGGGAAAAAGAAAAAGAAAAATGATAAAAACTTCCCAAGCTCCATGATGAAAGCAGTCCTCAAAGTTTGTGTAGATAGCTGTTCTTTCACCCATTTTCCTTTTTCCTCCTGTTGCTGCAAAATCTCGCTTTATAGTCACTTTCCATCTGAACAGAAGGGAAAATAAGAGAAAATTAACCCTTTAGGAACCTAAAAGAAGAAAATGTATGAGGCAGAAGAATACTGAGGCCATAATTTGTAAAGATACTTCATGCATGCTTCTCTCATCCCTGCATCTTAAGTATTTAATGAATCACTGGTAGGATTTCTATATTTTCAAAAGTTCTGAGAAGATATACCTTTGAGGCTACTGAATGCAAAAATCCTCATAATTGGGCACCAGCTGCTCCCAGTTGTCTTTTCAGAGAAAATACCCTTTGTTTGCTTAGAAAACATAACATGTAATGACCACTGAAATTACTCAAGATGGTATGTAGAATACTACAGATAACTTCAGAAAAGTTATAAAGGCCTACGTCTGCATACACTGGTACTTTTTCCCCTCCCCCTCTGTTGTGTATATTTGTGTTCAGATTCAAATACTGTCCCAGTTCCATATTTACAGTTTAGAAGCTTCATTAATCTTCATTCATTTGTAATTCTAGTGGCTTTTACGTATTATTGAGCAAGTATTCAAGAATCTGTGCGTGGATTCTTCAGAGACTGACAAGAGTTAAGTGTAACTAGTCCTGTTTTGCACTCAACCAACAAATGTTTTCACATTTCAGTGTCCTGAGTAGATGCCCAATAGTGGTAAGTTTTATAGACATCTATCCAGAATTAATTTCAGACTTACAAAACACCTCACCACCAGCAGATTTCTCTTGAATGAATAAAAGTACAGAAGTAAACATGCTCTGAAACTGTTAGTTTTCTATAATGACTTTTGGCATGGGCGTAGCATACCCACAAAGAAGATGTCAAGCACCAAAATTAAGGCAAAGATTGTCATTGTCATAAAACTATAAACTCTCAGTAGGCATTCATGACTTTGTTAATATGGTATCTCCAATGGAAATGGATATACCACACCTTTTTTTAATATCTCTCTCCAGACCTAGTGAATTTCAATGGAATACTAGATCTAAATACCAGATCTGAAGTGGTAGATAAGTGGTAGATCTAAAGTGGGCCACTCTGTTAAAACATGATTCAAGAAACATCATTAACTGCTAATCAACTGATGATCAAACACCAGTTAACATGGGGAATATTGTTAAAAACATGAGCTATTGGTGTTCATTATTTGCTGTCTTGACTAGTTAAACCTTACACTAGATCATAGAAGAGAAACTCTTAAAATATTACCAGAGCAACTGAAAAATAGCTACAGATAAGTCTGTGACTGGCTGAAATTAACTGTTGGTCAGTTGCACATAAGATCTACTTGCTATTAATTTCCCATTGTTTTCTGTTATGAGTGTGAATAGAAAAATGAGAAACATGTCTGAAACATTGATGATATAATGCAACAGATTGTCACAGCAGTTGAAGATGCTGCGATGCTTTCAGGCCTTGACTACTCATTGTAAAGCAACTAAATTTTCCTGCTTGCTGCCAAGGGTCTATACTGGGGAACCTTCCTTGTAAGGATGAATTGGCAGGCTGGAATCAGTTTACACTTCTTTTAGTCTAAGGCTTGTGTGCCTGCAGGTCTCTGTGCCTTGGTTGCTTTTTTTCATTGAGATCAGGTTTGTCCACATGAAGGGCTTGCTTGAGTGGAGGGGCTCTGTGAAGGTTCCCTTTCTCTAGAGTTGAGGAAACTGAGTCACCAGGTCATATTATGTGTATGCAAGAACAGTTAGTGACCAAAACTTGGAGAGCTTTGGGCCACTTTGGTTTGTGGGTTAAAGCAAGCATGAAGTCATGGGATCAAGAATCATCTCTTCTCTGCCCATAGTTAGCAGTGTAGGAAGCAATCAGGTTGGTGCAGAGACTGGAAAAATCAAAGCATCTGAATTCCCCTAGGGTGCTGTTCTCATTATCTGCCAGTGAGTAGCTCTGCCTAGAAATAATGCTGCTCATCTACTATGTCCTGCTCCCGGCTATAATGAATCACAGTTTGCCAGGGTGATTCACACACCTTGACTTTGGCACTAATCCACGATCATAGCTACTTCTGCCTTTCTAACACAACAAGAAGAAACATTCAACTGAGGTAGGAGTCTGCTTACAGGCAGTTTCCTTACCATCCTGGCAATATGCCTCTGATTTCACACAGCTCCAGGCACACAAGCTCTCTCTGGGATACGGATGACTGAAACAAGCTGGTGGTTGATTCAGATAGCTAACTGGTATTCTCACCTCTCTGGTTTTGGTAGTTCTGATTTCTGTGCCTCTTTCAGATGCCTTTATTTCTTCTGGTTATTTCACTTTCCCAGCCTGGCTTCCTTCCAACATTAAATTAGTATGTTTTAAAACTTAGTCATCCAGCTGATAGCAACCTCGCTGCTTATTACCCAGCATTACTTACGTACCTCAACTACTTAGGGTAGAGATGATGGTGAGGATTAGGTTATGAACCACACACCAGCTATATTGCCAGATTCAGTGTACAGTTACTATGCTCTGAGCATGTGTAGAACAACAATGCAAAATAAAAACATTAGTACTCTAGTACTTAACCCCTTTTTTCCCCTCTCTGTGCCAAGTAATGAGTCAGTACCACTGAAGTGAAGAAGACAACTACTTCCTTTTTCTCTTCACTTTACCTTTTTGTTGGTTAGGAGAACGGAACACCAAGTGCTTAGATAGGGAAAAGAGAAAGTAAGCAAAACAGCAGAGGAGACATTGGATCCTGTTTGCTTTAATTGCCAAGGAAAGATGAAGGACATTCTTGACAATGCTCATCACTTATTCTTTCACTGGAGGTGACTGAGATGTATCTTTATGATACCTGCCTGTCAAACTTTTGACATTTAGGCTAAGCCCAGTGCTACCCTGTTGAGATATAGCCATGTCACATTGCTATCATTAGCCTACACTGAGGCTCAAGATTTCATTAGACTCAATTTCCAGTTCTGCTCTGCTTGGCAAATTCTCCTTGTGAAATTTAACTCAAATCCCCCAAACAAATGAAGAGTCACCAGTTACCACTGGTGTCCTTCTATCAAGGTAATTCAAGTAGTGAAAATACATTTCCAGCCTTTTCTAAAAATCAAAGACCTATGAAGAGGATAATAGATACTGCTTAAGTCTACTTGTTATAAATGAATTATTTTTCTTTTTTTAAGTGTCAGTAGTGTTCTAAAAATAGATTAGCAAAACAATAAAATTAACAATATAACCTGTGATCAAGTTAATACTTACATAATTTTCAGGTTCAAAGTACTGAAAAATATAACTTAATCAAGGAAGGGAACTCCAGTTGAATGTCACAGGCAAGTGCATGAGAAGAAAAAATTTGAAATGGAATTTGTAATATTTTTAGAGAAACAGGGATATCTTGGTATCTGATCAAGAGGATATGTGCATAAAGCGTATTTAAAAATAATTTCTTATAACACATATTTATCCTGGTTTTTACAACATTTTATGAAAGTTCATCTCACCAAATGGATGACTGCATCAGAGTTAGCTGTCTAATTTAAAGATTAAAGGAAAAGAGAGGCAATTTAGAGATACTAAAGGGGATGTTGCTGGATTAATTTTGGCTTTCTCCTCTAAACTAACAATCTACCTTTGAGAGATACTTCCTTTTCCTCACTGACTGTACAGGGAATGAAGTAACCAGTTGAGATTTAGGTGTCTCCATCATACATATATATATGTATGACAGAGTTAACTCTGCCTTGTTTGCATAAAAAATAAAAGCCATAAGTAATCTTTGTGTTAGTACATTTTGTTGCATGGACACATTTATAACATAATAATATTAGAATCAAACAGTTCATATTTTAAAGTTAGAGGCATCATAGCTGACATGATCTGTTAAGCATATAAACAATTTTAAAATTAACATTAAAATTTATAAGAACACTTTGCATTTTGTATGGCTCTTATCTGCCTTGTAGTCAGGACATGAATAAGAAAGCAATAAATACAAAGGTGGAGTCAGAAATAAACTGTTATGTTTTTAGTTAACAGCTTCATGTGACTATATAGACATGTATTTGACCTGAGTTCCTGAGGTCCCATTCTATAAAAACTAATTTGCAAAAATTTCTTCTAACTACTTTGGTGAATTAACTCATTTCTGAAAACCTTTAAGATACAAATCAGAAAGGAAGCACTCAGACTGCAAAGGCATCAGTAAAGCCAATGAGATCTTGGCCTGCTGAAAGTACAGCTGAATATATAATGATGTATGGAGAGAAACTACCAAGGTCATGGATGTCACTAGATACTGAAGTACCAGGTAGGATTTATTTTAGAGACCAAAATGTAAAAACTGATTAGTTCCCTACTCTTCGTCTTTTCTGGCTGACTAGCAGGAAAAAAAGGTTTCACTCTTCTGTGTGTAAGTTTTTCCAGTGGTGAGAGAGCCAAACCTAGGTCATTGTTCTTCCATTGTTTGTAGGTATTATTTGTAGCTTTTTAATCTGGGCAAACATTACGCCATCTTTATCTTGTGTCCCTTTTAATTCTGTTGTTAGTTAACTGTGTTATAACTCAGTGCACTTTCTTATTTTGATGTACCACACACAGTTGAACCCTCAGTCTGAGCATTCTCACTGACCTTATTTCATAGGCACTTATAATTAAGTGCCTATTCCACTTAATATACAATTAAATCAGCTACGGAATTTTTATTTAGGTAAATATTTCCTGAAAGGGCTTTATTTTCAATGTAGACAGTTTGATATTTAGGTGGTAAAAATACATAGATAAATGAATTTAATTTATAAAAATTGAACTCATATTCATAACTAATGTTTTACTTAATTTAACTGTTATCACTGAATGGCAACTCTCTAATATTGTACAAAGCTTATTTTATATCCCTGTTAGCATTTGTGTTCTTTAAAAATTTCAGAGTCCTGAAGTACAACTGTCAATGTGTTCTTCTGCTACTTTATATCTCATTTTTACCTTTAAAGCTGCTTAGAAAATTAAGGGATGTGGGTTGTTTAGATGTTTGGCTTTTTTTTCCAAGGGAATTACCCATCTGCAATGTTTTGTCACTTCTTTTTGACATATTCTAAAATAGAGTCTTTAAACCACGACTACGTGCATCATATGTCTTTATATAAAGAAGCTTGTCCCCAGCAATTATCAGATTACAGCAGTCCATTTGCAGTGCCCATTTCTATCAATTTTGTGAACAGGGGTTTGTTCCACAATGCCTTGATGCTCTACTTTTTAAATACACCATACTTTGTTATCTTTAAGTTCTTGCAGAATGAGAACCTGCTTGAAAATTTCTCTGCATGGTTTGCTATCCCTTTTGAATGACCACAGCTCCTTCATCTCAAGCACTGTCTTCTATTTCATTGCAGACCCACATGCTCTGGGCGTGGTGACCTCTTTAAATATCTCACCTATAAACCTTTCATTCTAGTGAATGCTGCATACTGTGGCAATTTGTCTGTTGGGATCATCAGTCTTGCTCTTGAGGTTCACATATGCTCTCTTTAGATGTCTTCATCCAGGAAACACCACATCTTATTCTGCTCACAGATCATAAGATTCCTCTTTGGTTTAGGTCCCTAATCCCTCAGACTCAGAGTCTCTTTTAACTTGTAAGAATAATACGAAGGGGGAAAAAAAGACAATAAAACTGGATGTAAGGACAGCCAATCAGTCAGTAACCCCCCCTTACTCCTCCCTTACCCACTTACAATCAGCACCAGCTGTAGCGCAATTAAACTCAGCAGGTGTTCAGAGGAATTACATTTTATCACCACCATCCCTTCTCCTCCTCTGCTCCCCCTTCTCTGCCCCCACTCCCTCAAGACCCAACTGGCTTTCTTTATGGGTCTATAAAAAATAGAGCAAGTCAGATATATATAACAGCTACAAAGTAACCAAGGAATTAGCAAAAGAAGATGATGATAGATTGAAGAAAATGTGCTCACAGACATTCATGGTGAATGTTTAGAATAAAAATATTAATATTGCTTAAATTGAGAGTTATAAACTCTTCAGGGTGTCTTCATTGTCTTTTCACTTCATGTAAAGCCCTTAACTTGATTGTACAAGGTCTTGAACACCCTTGTCTGGATTCAATAATGTGATTCATCATATGCTTACAAAAACCATGATGAGGGTTTCATGTGTGCTACTCATATGCTTGAAATTACCTATGTATACAAGTACTCTGATGATCATTGTGCTTAGCACCTTGCAGAATCATATGTTAAATAATATTATTAATAATCTATGGAAAACTTTGAAAGGGCTAAATGGAAGGCTCTCAATTTTCATGTTACTATTTGTCCCTGAAAAGCTTATTAAAAATTATTTTATATTGTACGTTGCCTATTACAAGGGAGAAAATAAATCCTTCCTGTTTAGTATTTCTTTCACTGATGCTTGTTTAGCATTTCCCCACTTTCTGAGCTTATTTTAGTCTTCTATGATTGATCTTCATCATGTTTTCTGCAGATATTTCTGCTTATATTTACTCCCTTTTATTTCTGTTTGTATTTGTCTTATTACTGTAAAGACAGTAGTCAGACAGATGGCAGTGGAAGTGGCTGAGCTCTAATACTAAAATATCAAAAGTAAAGTTACCACTTTTATGTGAAAAGTTATAGTTTTGAAAAATTTTAATTGATGCTAAACATTATAGAAACAATTATTTATTTATAATTATCTGTTTTAAATACTTATAGAGTTCTAACTTTTATTTTACAAAGCTTACATGATACTCTTTTTATGTAGGATTTTACGCACTTCCCTAAAAATTAAAGCAGCAAGCATGAACAAAGAAAGCCAGAAACGTACTTACTCCTCTGAAAAATATTAGCAGGACTGGAATCCTTAGAACCACTGAAGCTTTTCAGCGAGTGAAACTCCAGAATAATGTAAACAGTGATTTTTGACACATTATATGGATTGATCAGCATAGTGGTACCAGTTAACCACTATATTTAATAAGTATTTTTTTAATCAGTATGGATGTGGGGCATACTAGGGAATCCTAAACTGTATTCCAGGTCTTAAAAGGCAACGTGCTACAGATCTTTCTGTTCTCTCCATCCCAGCCTTCCTTCTGCATTTTTTTCCATTTCTTTTGCCTCATCCTGTCTCTTTCTCACTCTAAGCAGCCAAGAAATCAATTGGTCTGGCATCTGTTCTCTCTGCATATAGTTGGAACAATTCTAAAACTGAGTTCATTGTAAAATTTTTAGTTTAGCTTGGAAGGTATCAAGAGCCAGACATTTCATCACATTTCTAACAGCAATTTAACCTTCTAGAGGGCAATCATTAGAACTGAATGAAGTATTAAGAAGCAATTCATTTGCCAAAAAATGCAACTCACAGCTATCAATAGGGTTAGTTTGACTTCACCAAATACTTTCCATTCTTCAATATTTGATATATAAGTTGCTGAAGGTTTAGTTGCTTCTTTTACCCTGTAACCCATGGCTGAACATGGTTATCAAATTCAGGTTTGAATTACTGGGTCGGAACTGCTGGGTTTACTCTGCCTTGGCTTTACTTCATATAATGTGGAGCATGGAAACAGCTACAACAGGAGATTCAATTTAAAAAAAAAATAACCAGAAGCATTTTCATTGGGAACACATTCATGGGAGTTGATTAGCAGAAAGTATTCAATCTGTACCTTCAAGTGCTGTTTTGAGAAAGAAAAATCAACTTTTTTAGTTATTTCTCTTTTTCTTATAAACAACACACTAGGTATTCTGGTGTGGGAAGTGTTAATTTTAGCATGGTAAATGGATGCTGTAAGTCAAAGATGTTAACATGATCCCATCTCTGTATAATAAGCAATTAAACAAGGTCTGGGATTTTGAGTACAAAGAGACTTTGGTCTGCCTCACAGAAATTCCTGCATAAATGATCACCATTGAGTAAAGCCTTTTTGAATTGTTTCCACATAGGGAGAGAAAAATTACAGTAGAACACAAAATGAAGTAGTGAAAATTATTTTATTTTTAAAAATTTCCTGATTTTCTTTTCTTTGCTGGAAACAGTCTTTGTAAATGAAAACCTACTAATGCTGTGGGTCAGACAGTGATATGTACAGTTCTGGTCTCAGTGTGGTCAGGTCTCAGTGGTCTCAGGAAAAATTTTGTGTAATTACAGGAAGTACACAGAAGGGCAACTAAAATGATTAAGAGAGTGAAGCATCTACCTTGTGGAAAGAAATTAAAAAGTCTTAGCTTTTCACTTTTGAGGGGAGAAAAGAGGGAAGTGATGCTTTGAAACTGAGGTTTACACAATTATAGAAGCAGTGAATAAACTTAATGCTGCAATGCTATTCATAATGAAGTCCTGCAGTACAAGCAGAACCTGCTCAATGGAAATAACAGGTTGCCAGTTTAAAAGAGTTAAAGGAAAAAGGGAGTGAACGTCTGAGATTTTCTGCCATGGGATTGTGAAGAGGCAGAGAATACCAGCCATCTGAAAAAGGGATTAAGGCTAATACACGGACAACAGGTCCAGAAATAGGAACTAAAAGCCTTGAGCAGAGATGTACCCTCTTACACCACTAACACAATAATTGTGGATGTTGGTTTAAGAAGACTGGCCCCAGAAAGTGTCCAGTCTCGTGCTTTTTCTCTATATGGCTTCTCTTATTATCACTGTTGGAGGCAGAAAACTCATCTTGAGTCTGACCCTGAAGAGCATTTTCTTTTATATTTCTGTCAGTGTCTTATGTACACTTGCAAAAGCTGGAAGAGCTGGGAATAATGTCATCTTGAGTGAGAGAGTGGTATCTATGAGAAGCAATGACTTCCATCTTCTGATGGTCTCTTAATTCAGAACTGAGAACTGAAAAATGGAAGTTTCTGCTTCTCCTAGGTGTAATATACCAGCTGGACGTCAGCATTTTTTCCTTTTTAAAAGGCAGTTCTCTACTGTCTGCTAAATATTCATCACAATACTAAGCCTCTTTTTAGGAATAAGGAATACAGTACTCCATAACATGTTTGAACATTAACCTGGCTTTTAGTCATTAACAATAGTAGTGAAGATTTTTAGTGAAGATTTTTTTTTTTAACATAATAAGGGAACAAAAATGGTTGATATACCTGGTTAGAATTGCTTGTCATTTCACTTTGCTATTGGAGCATTCTGTATGAATTGGACTGAACACATGGATAAGGACAATGTTGATATATGACATAGAATTAAAAAGTAGGCTCTATTACACAGAGAATATATTAAAAAAAAAACACCTGAAAATCCATCACGCTACAAAAACAAATATAGCATCCTTTGTCTAACAGTAAGAACATACTGCAAACTATTTTAAGGCCTGTTTGAGCAAAGCATTAGGCAGACTTCCTTTCGTAGAGCTAAAGGTACATTAGCTAAAGGTACAACACTGCCAGAGTCCTGTCAAGTGTCTAACCAAACTACAGGTGAGTATTATTGTTCACTAAGCTAGGCCAAAAATTGTATCATATGTTTCCCTATTGAATTTTATTTTGTGTGAAGACTTATGTGTAGAATTGCCAAGATACCAACTCTGGTGGACTTAGTAGTGTTTGCTTAATTGTTGGATTCAACAATCTTAAGGGTTTTTTCCAACCTAAATGATTCTATGCTTGTGTAAGATACTGAGAGGCAGCTCATGTTCTGGCAAGCTTTCTACTGGCTTGTCATTCATATTTTGGTTTATGTATTCTTTTTACACTAGATTTCTTGCTTTTGTTTGTCTTCTAGTTCTTTTGCAGAAGCTTTGAAACCAACAGAAACCTAGTGCCCACCAAACTGCATGGTACATATTTCATTTTTCCTGTTTCCCTGGGGCTGTCCTGTGGAAAGACTAACAGGCTTAGGGATGTCAATTTGGAGTTAAGGCTTTGTCCCATGTTCCTCCTTGGGTTGTAGTTCCTCTCCTGCCTTTTCTGGCCTGCCTGTGGCTCAGCATCTATTATGGACTACATTGCTTTTTGTCACCACTTCATTTTCATAAAGACTGTGTGCTAATCATCCTAGGCAGCATTGCATAAATTTACTTGTTACAAAAAATATAAAAATACAAATATTTAAAAATATAAAATACAAAGTTAAGTCTCTTATGGTGTAGGAGTAGCCTCCTACAATACCTTCTTTTTGTCTCATATTCTGTGATGTCCCTGAGAGGGGTCTAGGTCTTCATTTTCTTTGTCACAGGAGAAAATCACTTCTGGTCATCTTACCTGCAGTCACCTTGGATGCATCTGCAAGGATGGAAATCTATCTGCTAGTCCTGCTCTTGAGTCAGATGACCATTTGCTGTTGAATCTTCTGTCTCTGAGAACCAAGCGAGCTGGTCACCAGGGAATGTATAAAGTATAAATATATCCATTCTCCACTCTATACCCAATAAATCTTTGCCTGAGGTATCAGGTATTTAGATTTGCCTTGCTGTCTAACCTGAAGAACTATCTACCTAGTATATGTCTTAGGAATGTAATTCACCTTACAATTACAGGACATGTGTATGCCCAAATTTTACTGATTTGCATACTTCTAAAAAATCTCTGGCTGTATGCTTAATTCCATGCTTTTCCACCTCAGTTTTTTTTTCCATTTCTTAAAAAGTAGTAATTATCCATTAGCTTTTAGAGGTTCATCCCTTTGAAGTAGTAATTATATTTATTACTCTCTATAATTGTCTTTTTCTTTGACCATATTTAAGTAAGTGCTCAACAATCAAGAATTCCTAGGTAACCATCACTTTCCAGCTCAAAAATTAAATGGTCTTTATGTCTTCTGATGATTCACAAAACATGCTCAATAACAATAGCCTTATATAGTATTTTTAAAAAAACATTAATCATCTTTTATTGGTACATACTTCAACACTCATTCCTAATCATCCCCTTTCTTCTCCTTGTTCCTTTGTGTACAACTCAGACAGTTTACATTCTCATTTTTGTCCGAGTGCCAGAAGCTGTTTCTCTTCAGTCCTTAATTTTCTGTCTGTGATCATTACAGCCTCAATGTGGAAATAACAATCACAGCAAATTCTGCCAACTTTGGCTGAAAACTGATCTATTTCTAGTGGGTTTTTCAACAAAATTATAATCTGGGGTGCACAGCATGTTATTTGGGATGCCTGCATGGCCCAGCCCTACCAAAATGACTGGGATAACAGCAGCTGACAAGGCAGAACATTAAGTACAGCATCCAGCCTATACAATCCAGACCGATAATGCCACAGTGCCCTTTGAAAAGTTGAGAGGCAATGGACACAACACAGGAAGTTCCACCTCAATATGAGGAAAAACGTTTTTACTATGATGAAGACAGAGCATGGGAACAGGCTGCCAGAGTGGTTGTGGAGTCTCCTCTAGAGACACATCTGGATGTGTTTCTGTGTGACCTGCCCTAGGTGATCCTGCTTTGGCAAGGGGGCTAGATTTTATGATCTCCAGAGGTTCCTTCCAACCCCTACCATCCTGTGATTCTATGATTCTAATTTTCTAGTGCTGAAGAGGCAGATGACCATCGCATGACTCAAATGCAAACCAAGGAGAATTTGAAACAGAGGAGTCAGCTTGAAAAGAACAAGAGACTAGAAATTTGGAGATTTGTAGTGTGAGGGGGGAAAGGGTAGCAGGACAGTATAAAGGCAAGGATTACTCTGCCAGATGTAGCCCAATGGCACTGGGGTCTCTGGATGGACCTGGCAGGATGGTCTGCCCCCAAGCCACTGCCTCCAGCTCTCTCATGGTCAGCACAGGGCAGCCCAGTGAACAAATCATAGAAGTGTGCTTGGAAATTGTAATAACATTTTGTACTATTATGGTCTATCTGTTGCATTGTTGATACTCATCCCAATGTGTAGTTCACTGGTTGACAAATAATTCCCTATCTTTAACAAATCAATGAGCTAGTTTGATCCCGATTTGACTGAAATTATGTGAATTGAGAGTTTTTCCCAGTGGCATACATAAACACATAGGGGGCTCAGTAAGTGTATATGCAAACTTGAACAAAAATTAATATGTACAAGTCGACTATTTTCCAGCTTTAATTAGCCACACTGGATAATACAAATTCAGCTAAATAGATTTATGGATCTAGGGATACAATCAGAAGTTACTGAATTACCACCTGTCAGTTGAGCAATTGAGCACTGGCAATTGAACACTGACAACTTCATGTTCATCCTCTTTGTTTCTCAAGAACAATTTTAAATAAAGTCTCACAGTAAAATTCAATATATACTTCATCTCCATATCATGCATATTTAATTCCAATGGCATTCCCTCTTTTACATTTAATTAAAAAAATTTTTACAGATTCAGGCTTATATAAAAACTTAACAGAAAAAATACATTTATCACTGCATGATTTTATGAATTTTTCCTCCTTAGGATTTTTTCTCTGAGGTGTTGCTGAGGGAACCTCCCATTGTTAGGAAAGAACTCTACATTATTAAAGTTTATTAGTAGAATTTTTAAAGTTTTATAATTAGGCTAATACCCAGATGACTCTATCCTAAAAATAATTAATTGAAAGAGAAGGAAATAACCTTGTGATTTCTGACCTTTTTCCTTGTAAAAATTCATTATTTACATTATGTTGAAAACAAAAAACCTGTAAATTTCCTTTGCTAGATCTGTAAAGGGATGCTTGAAGTCACACTTCTGTCAAACTGCATAGTGAAAACTAGGTTTTTTTATGCATCTCAATCACTGTATAGTACAGTCTTTAGATACAAGAACTTTTAGGTTGGGAAGTGAAAACTTCTGGTTTGCTTTCAGTACTGTACTGAAGACAGGTACAATGTGTATTTTTTTTAAACTAAGTCTATTACTTAGTATTTCTTAAAAAAATACTGGGTAAATAATCTTTAAAATTTAAACAGAAAATTAAACAAAAAATTGTAGTCTGGAGGGTTTTTGAGTTTTTGGGGTTTTGGGTTGTTGTGTGTTTTTTTCCAGGAAGTTTTAAATAGATAAAAATATGAATAATCAAGAGTATAACTATTGTGAAAATACAGAGGTACAGTGCAAAAATTCTTGCAGAAATCGCTGTGCAGTAGTAACAGAGTCTTCAAAAGGCAACAGTACAATGACTTAACGTTGAACTTTGGTGATGTAGAGCTAAGAATGCTAACATTTAGCACAGATGAATAAACACACAGGAACTCTAAAGCAAAGGATTCACTACTGCAATCTCACTTAAAATTAGGCTTAGAAATTTATTTATTATTTATGGTTTTGAGAAGTTACTGCATTTACATTGCAGAAACAGTTCTAGAAATGTCACTCAGTCTGTCTTACTACTTGATTAGGAATAATGGAAAGCTGTTTTCCTAAATACAGTTTTCCAAGCAATTTTGAAAACTTAAAAAGAATGTATCTTACTAGATCAAATGTATATATGACCTAGTATCTTATCTGCAACAATTGTCAGTAGTAGCCTCTTTGGGATTAGTAAAAGAGTTCTGCAAACATATACTAAAATACTTCACTACTATAGTCACTGAATCTCCAGCAGTTTGCAGCTCAACGTTTTCCTGGGCCCAAGATGGACTCCGAAGAAGTCTTTTCCCATCAACTTTGCTCTTGTATCTTTGGACTTCAGCATCAATGAGTTTAACAGATTATTCAAGTGTTGTGTGAAGTATCTCTTTTAAATTTGTTTTAAACTATGTTTCCAAAAAGTTTATTTGATATTTTAAGTTTGCTTGTTTTGGTTTTGGTTTGTTTTTTTTTTTTTTCCGTTAGAGAAACAGATCCTCCATTTGATTTTTTTTTTTGTTTGGCTAGTTTGCTTTTTTTTCAATGGTACTTCTTTGTATGTGAATATACACAACATTTCCTCAGCTGATTAGAGACGTAGCAGGAAAGAGTGTTATTAGCTTTACCAGAGGCAAGGTGCATTTCCTCTTCCATTCCTTACCTCATCACAGGAAGAGATGAAGATGGCATGTTGTGTTCCAATTACTTTGGCTAAATCAAGTACGTATAACAGATCTTAATCAGAAGGTGGGAACACACATAATAAGAACCCCACTTGAATAAGAAGTTAAGTAAAACTCTAATATAAGCAAGCAAACAAAAAATCAAAAAGCCAGTGAAGAAAATATGACATTGCTAATAAGGGGACATGGAAAAATGAGGAATAGACAATAACATTATCAGTAGCCAAAAAGGCAAGGGGAAAATCGATAGCCTACTTAGTGAAGTGGGAAAGGTAATAACAAGTGATGCTGGAAATTACAGCAGCTCTAATGCATAATGCAAGAGTTTAGGCTCCTCTAGTCTTCTTAAAGAGCTGCCTAAAGAAATTTTAGATTTGACAGTTGTTATCTCTGGTACTTCATGGAGAATTGGTGTAATACTGGATTCTTGGGAAGAGTTTTTTTAAGAAAAAGGCTTCAACTGAATTATGCAATTAGTTTCTATCTTCCAAGGAGTGGAAAAGGGGAGTTAAATATCTACTATGAAATCCAAATATAGTATTTTGTCTTGGAAACTATAACTCACTTGTCTTAATTTATTTTCATAATTTTCCAACTTTAATCCAGACATTTTACTGGTCTTTGAAGCACCACTGTATTTCCCTTCTTATGGTGGAATGTTTCCTAGGTTGTCAGTTGAACACTTCAGTGCTATTAGGCTTAGAATACAGATCTGTACAGCACTGTGACAGAAAAAAAGATTTGAGCTGGCCTGCACTTTAGGACAGCTGCTTTCCCTTTTTCCATCTTTCGCTGATGACCATGCTATAACTAAATTGTTCATTTGAAATCCTGGCTTCAACTTACTTGAACTAGAATTTGGCCATTAACCTCAGTGTAAATAAGATTCACACTCATATAGTCTGTTGCTGCAAAGAAAACAAGAGAGGAAAAAGAGGTAACCATTCACTATGGTGAATTTCATCAGTGGAGTATATTAATCCGTTTGTTATTAAGAAGAAAATAATCTAGTTTCTCCTTTCATTTATCATCTTTCTCTCATTTCTTTTAATAAAAACACTCATATGTCATCAGGAAATTCTTTGAAAAATCTACAGAGACTTGTAACTCATTTCTCACTAAAGGTAAATTTCATGTTGCCATAATTTCCAAAATACCTCAATGTATTTTATCAATAAGTTTTTGTATTTTAAGCAAATGGAAGCCAAAAAATAATTCTTAGTACGAAGGTTTCTCTTCATAAAAAAAAAAGATCTTACATAATGAAATTTATGACTAATGGAAATGTTTTTAAACATTTTGCAGGTGACAGATGCTTATTTTATCTTAAAAATAATTTAGAATCATGGTTAATAGCAATTTCAGATTAAGAAAATATCTTAAGCATGGAACTGTTACTCCTATGGACCTCACTAATTAAATGTCTTCATATTAAATAGTTGAATATTTTAAAAGGCTGAGGTCAGTAAACTTAACCAGAGGGGAAAAATCTGGAGTTAGATACATGTGCAGCATGGTAAATATAAAAAACACATAGATGAACTAATAAAGCTGAGAAAGGGAGTAAGAAATGGTAAGGCATAATTACACACAGTTTTAAATCATAAAGTCCTAAGACCAGAAATACACCAAAATTTTTTTTAGCTAAACAGTATTTTCTGAGTTCGACAAAAATATTTATTTTGATCTTTATATATGACATTTTGTTCATTATAAAGAAATGCATACAAAAATTACATTTACCATAGAAAGAATTCCAAGATTCAGGTCTTGGGGGATAGCCTCTATTTGGGGTATGTGTCTCCCCCCCTCTTGATTGATAGAGTCTTCTAACCCAATGTCGAAGGATACGTACTGGCAGCATAACGATGTTTCAAAGGAAAGTTGTGAAAACTGATGCTGGTGTTGGTTAAACTATAGGTAATAACAGTTCAATAGCTATTTGGAAATGGCTGATGACATCATTATTGTTCCTTGACCATTGTTTTCACATGCTCTATAATGTCATCAAATGCAGGACAATATCTTAGGGTGTGATAGGATCTACAACCTCTACATACTGTTGTTTATACAACTGTTCAAACTATGTGTCCTACCAATAAAATTGGAAAATATACCGAAGAAAATAAACCTGGCATAGCTATTCAGGTACATCTGTTGCATAGTTTACCATATTAACGATGTCCCAGACTAACAGGTGCCCAGATAGAGAGGACTGCATACCCATGACAGACTCAAATTTGAAGCAAAAGATTTTATAGCACAAACACGAAACATTTTGTTCTTGATTTTTTTCACGACTCTTATACATTTTCGTATCTTGTCTTAAGAAAAAGAGCATGAGAAATCTTGAAACACACTATACATAACCAACTATAAGTATAAAGGAGATATACTACAAGATTTAATGGATGCAAATAGCTCCAAATAAAGAAAATGTGGTTGTCTTATATGGTCCTGTCCTTCAGAACTGTGGACCATAAAGTATTAATTCTACACAAATATGTGTTCTGAGGAATAATATCTAAAATAAATTCCTCAGCTTACAGTAACTTAATATTCAAAGTATAAACCAAAAAAATTCCAATACTAGAAAGATCTGAAAAAAAATTAATGAAGACCTCACCCCCTCTCTCCCAAACTGGAGTATAAAGAACATCTGCAATAAGCTGGAAAATTGGAATTACCAAACAAACAGCAGAAGTATAGTGTTCACTTAAAAGTGCTGTGGTTGTTTTTTTTTTATATTAAGGTTGTGTAATTGCAATAAAATGTCTTTTAAATTCCAGATATAACTAATTCTTTTTAAAGGGAGTAATTAGCTCTTGTATATTTTGTAGAACAGTTTTATTTCATGCTGTAAATGATTGCCTTTAATAAAACATTGAACATTTTCTATGTCTTATAAGTGTTCTTTCAAATATAAATATTTTCAAAAGATAAAATGAAAGTATATTAAATATGTATTATGCATATTAAATACATTAAGCACATGTCTTAAATGTCAATATGAAATATGAATACATATTATTAATTTTATACTTAAGGTAGCCCAATATAAATTTTCTGTAGTTTTGTGTGATTTTTCAAGGAGTTTGCTTTTGACTGATCCTAAAATTTATAAGCTTTCAAGCTGTAGTATGGAAAAATAGCAGTATTAGAAGAAGTTTAATGATTGATTAAAACTTTTATAAACTTGAATGCTGTGAACATGAAGACCTGATAGTACTGATTAAAGTGAGCCAAGTCTTCAAAGTTTCATAGCTCAGTACCTCTATTACAACAAAGCAGCTGAAGTTTTTCTCCAAGACATGCTACACCTTCTGTCTTTTCCCCAACATACAGTAATGTTGTTGAATGTTCTGCTAATCCGAAATATTTTCTATATAAAAGGTCTTATAGTTTGCTTATGAAATTGTGATTAAATAATCTGTCAAATGGAAATCACTTGTTTATCGATAAAACCTGACACCAACCTAAAATAATAAGCTTTAGGAAACAAAAGTTATATTCTTAACTGTGTGAAGTATCATTCTTCTAAAAAACTTCCCACTTTTCATAAATGTACTTTAATTCTCTTCATCTTATTTTGTATTTTTCTCTCTAACTTCTAGTTCAACACTCCATATAGTCTATAAATATGGATTGTGACAGTATTTTTCTTTTATGATTGTCCTGGTTTAGGCCAGGATAAAGGTGATTTTCTGTCTTGTACTTGCTTTTTGCTAAGTCTCTTATAGGTAGTTGCACTTGCTGAAATTAACAGCAAGTTTCTCAAAGAGAGTATTCCATCCCATATACGTCATCCTCAGTATAATTTGAGGGATCACAAGGGCCAAGCCACACCCTTACCAGCTGATTGGCCTCGCCTGAGATCACCAGCAGAAGTTCTGGGCACCACCCCCTTATCAGCTGATTGGTCTTACCTGTAGTGCTATAAAAGGCCACCAGCAGAAGCTTCCTCCAGCCTGCCCTTCCTGCCTTTCCTGCTTCCCTTCCTCTACCTGGCATCCTGGAAGGATTCTATCTGTTCCTCTGCCTGTGTTCCTGCCTCCAGTTCCCGATTGCTGCCAGCTCCAGGAGTCCAGCCTGGACTTTCCCAGGGCTGCCCTGCAGCCTCTGTTGACGTGAGAGCTATATGGGGAAAGGGGTGAGGAATGTGGTATCCATTTTCTTGTATATGTATATATATATATGTATGTATTTAGCAATTTTCCCTATTTATCATTACTGTTTCATTAAAGTTGTGTAGTTTAGTCTCCAACCCATAAGTCTCCCTTATTCTCTCTCTTTTCTTATGGTGGAGGAGAGAGAGGTTAATAGAGAGCGTCTGCCATCGGTTCAATTCCTGGGCCAGTGTTAAACCGTGACAATGATCTTGATAGAACTAGATTTCTGGGTGCCTCCGAAATGGATTGTACAAATTCCCCCATTTCTGCCACCAGCAATGCTATTTTCATTCCTGTTCTATACAAACTCTGGAACAATAACAGCTACTAGTTTAAAATTATAACAGTGCCTATAACATGTTTGTGTATTTCTTTTTTTTCACATTAAAAATGATGGACAAAAAGGTGGATATGAGGCAACAATGTGTGCTAGCAGCCCAGAGGGCCAATCACATCCCAGCCTGTATTAAAAGAAGTGTGGCCAGCAGACCAAGAGAGGTGATTCTGCCCCTGAACTCTGCTCTGGTGAGGCTTCACCTGGAGGAATATGTCCAGTTCTAGATCCCCCAGCACAGGAAGGACATGAAGCTGCTGGACCCTCTTCCAAACCCTTTAGCTTAGTTAGATGGGACGTTTTTGTAAGGATGTGCACGTGAGATCTACCATGTGATTCACATTCTGCAACTACTTATGAAAATGTTTCTTGAAGAAACACCCAGCATTTTTAGGAGTACACACTGTACTGAGAGAAAGCAGCATTCAGTATGTGTACACACAAGTATTAACAAATTGTCCTGACGTGCTTGTTTCAGGATCATAATGCTAGAGATTTATGTCTTAAAAACAATCATTCTTTCCCATTAGTGGCATATTCATGTATCTTGCTACCTTTCCCAGTGCTATTAAAAAGATCTCTTTCCCAATCCTATGTGAAACTACATTGCTGGGGTAAACACTCCCTGGTTACTGAGTCTTTCTCTGTCAGTGCTCAGAAGACAACTTCCAAAGAGAGGTGGTTGTACCAGCGTCCTCCTATTTGTCTGCTCCTGTGTATTATGCTGAGCAGAACAGACACTCAGAAAACAGTACTAAATTCTCTAGCTTACTATCACTAATGAAATTCCTCAGCTATAGTGTTCATATACAATACTTCTGGACAATCACTTAGAGGGAGACTTACACTGACATACTTGAAAAAGGATGAATGGCTTCTTATTCTTACACTGAGGCCCTCATGGATGTTGTCAGCACAGATTATATTGCACCTTCATTGATCTTGCCTTCAAAGCTTTGATTTGCAGGGATACTGAAGCCTGTATTTTTTTCTTTTAAATAACTGAAATAGGAGTAGAATTGTGAAGAATTATTAGAACAACACGGTAAAGATAGGGTAAGATCCAAATATAAGCTGAGAAACTGGTCCTAAATGAACTGTTGTTTCTAACAGAGCACCTATTTCCACATGGTAGTAAACTGTTTAATAGTCAGTAATATTCCTCCTCTCCAAACTACCTTATTAACACCACATGAGTTTATTGTTTTATGCATGTTCCCTTACCTTGCAGTTCTTCTAATTAAGCTCCTATCAGTATGGCTATTTTCCTGTATACTGAGCAATATGAGAAAAATGCCAGAAAGCTCAATTTGGATATTGCACATGTGCAAAAGCTGCTTGGGGCTCTTAATGAAAAGCTTAAGGATGAATATCAGAATCATAGAATCACTGTACATTTTGGGTTGGAAAAGACCTTAAAGATCATCTAGTTTCAATCCCCCTGCCATGGACATGGACACCTACCAAGTGGCTCAAAGCCCCATCCAAACTGGACTTGAACACTCCCAAGGAGGGGACATACACAACTTCCCTGGGTAACCTCTCACCACCGTCCCACTGAAGAATTTACCTAAATCTATCCTCTGTTTAAAATCATTACTCCTTGTCTTACTACTACATGCCTTTAGAAAAAAGGCTTTCCTGTAGGCCCTGTTCAGGAAGGCCACTATAAGGCCCAGAGCATTCTCTTCTCCAGGCTTAACACCCCCAATTCTCTCAGCATGCCTTCATAGGACAGGTACTCCAGCCCTCTAATAATCTTTGTGGCCCACCTCTGGACTTGCTCCAAAAGCTCCAGGTCATTCCTGTGTTGGGGGCTCCAGAACAGGACACAACTATTGAACAAAAGTTTTGCCTACAATACTGCTAACTTCTAGCCTTCTTGCTTGTCTAAAAGGACACACTGATCAGTCTTCTCACAAATACTTTTTTCTAGGGAAAAAATATTTTAAAATTTTATGTAGTCTGGTCACAAAGACACTGTAATGCTATATGTCTTTAGTTTAATGTGATTTGCTTGCCACACATGTGTAAGTTTTCTTTATGAAGTGGACAGCAAGTTACAGCAAAGACCTACAAGTAAAAGGTTTGGAAACCTGATAGTATGCTACGTACATGCAACTCTTTACGAATGTTCAAATTTCTAGTGTAGGACTATGGCAAACTATTGCAAACCTTTCAAAATAAGGGTTAGTTCCACAGAGTTAGTTCCACTATTATGAAGCTGACTGTTGGTACCAAACATGAGAAAGCCAGCTTTCAAGGTGGAAGCTTTGACCTAGATGTCCAGCTTCCCTTAAACCACTGTAGAAAGAATCAAGTGCCAGAGAATGGGTTTCACAACTGGTGGTAGACTAAATGAAAGATAAAGTTGTCTGACCTGATAACTAGGGATTAGGAAAAGCAGTGTATAGGGCATTCCATCCTCTTGGGCATTCCACTAGTTCTACTTTTCTTTTAAAGAAGGGTAGAATCATAGTTTTGATTGGAAAGATGAAAAACATGAAGTTGAACTGTTATTCTAGCACTGCCAAATCCACCAGTAAATCTATGACTCTAAGCACTACATCTATACATCTTTTAAATGTCTTCATGAACACTGACTCCACCACTGGCCTGGACAGCCTGCTCCAGTGCTTCACAAGCAAGAAGGAAGGAGGAGAGAGCCTTCCATTCTGTTAAATATTAGTGACTAAACTTTTGCAAAAGTATGGTAGATATGGGTTCAGGTCTCTTGAACCCAGTCTCCAGAAGAGTTTTTTTTTCAAAGATTTTGGGGAAAACAGAGTAAACTATGCAGTCATTGAAGGTAAGCTGCACTACTCTCCAAAAATAAAGGAGCATAACTGTTGCTTAGAGATAAGTACCATATAGTACCACAGAAATTAAATAAAAGTTCTTTCCAAAATCTACTGTTACCTTTTCCAGTTTTGTATTTAACTCAATTACAGTATTTGAAAACAGATGTTGATGGGTGAACTTGAAATAATCTCACCTCTGACATTTCACGTTATTTCATCAAAAGGAAAAAGGTTTCCTGATTTTTGTGAACCTTACATATGAGCATTCTGTGTTTCATATTTTTTCTTAATGAGATGCAAATGGTACTAGAAAATTCAGATGTCATGGTGATTTGGTTCCTTTTTAAGCTTTCTAAGCTTTTTAGTACTGTTTTGTTGCACTACTGGTCTATTTGCATATTTGTTTAAGAGTGAATGAAACACTTTACACCTCTGGAAGAAGAAACTTTGACTGCTGTTGATCATCCCTTTCAAGTTTCCCTTGATCAACCCAAAATTTGCATGAAGTTGTCAACTTCCTTTTCCATAACATTTCTGTAGCTTTTTTTCCCTAAAGAATTAGAAGCATCAGGAGTGTCAGAATCAGAAAGGAGTGGTTTTGTGCAAAAAGGCATAAAGAACTTCAGGGGTTTTCAGAGGACCTTGGAAACCTTCCATAGAAAAGAGCTATTGAAAAAATGTGTTCACTCTGTGCCCCATCTGAGAATTTTATTCTACTGGATCAGATTATTTTTCACTTAATTTTAGCAACTTGAAAATGGAACATCCTCATAGTCTTAACCATAACCCTAAGTCTTACTCAGTACTCAACTAATAGACAGGTACTTCCAGATTAAGTATCTATACAATTGAATACACTTGAAGGTAGAAATGTAAGCATTCTTCACCCTAATTTGTCAGCCTTCTATTTGTCTACACCATGTCAGCCACCAGATACATGCTGGTACCTGGTGCCATTTGGCAGATAGTCTTCAAATGGTCCTGATTAGACCTAATGTTTCTATACTGGTCTCTGGTCCTTTTAAAGGGATCTGACCACTTTATGATATAATTTTGTGTTTGGTTTCTGTAACTCTCCTCTTCTGTGCACAGCTAGAAATCAGGTTAGCCCTTGAAAAAAATAGTGTTAAAAAGGTAGGTTGATACTTTTTAAATCTGCATCCATGTTTTTTTTGTTTATTGACATGCCAAAGACTAGAATGGGAAAATGGCCTTGAATATCTCCAAGGGTACCAAGGATGAGCTACTAAATAAATAGTAAAATTCTAGCTCAGTACATACTATATGGAAATTAATATGAGTATTTTAATTTGCTGTTTGCTTTTTGTTTGGTTGGTTGTTTCTGCAAGCACAGAATGAACCAGATCAGGGCATATACTTGGAGTTATCAGAAGTGAGAGGAGAATGGGGGGGAGGGAAGGGAAATGCAGAGGGAATTTTCATCAGGGTTGTCTTCTATAAATGATCCAAGCTTTGGGTTTTTTTGTGAAAATAAAGTTTACTGAAATACCCTCCAGATAAGAGCTTTTGGTCAGGAAGGGTGCTTGACATCTTGTCAAGAATCTGATACCTTGTCATATCACCAGTGAAAAACTATCAGGAATGCATTCAGGGAAGATCAGCTTTAATTGTGTGCAACTAGTTGTTCATCCATATGGGACAATCTTTTTTCCTAACCTGGGTATGCTTGAAGGAAGCAACAGTGTGAGAAAAGCTGCAAACAGACCAAAAGATCTGTTTGAGAAAAACTGTCCCTGCAGTTTAGTGGGGAGGTGGGGAATCATCACCATATGTGTAAAAGGACTTTATGAGAGAGAGAGCAAGGAAAATTCATTTTAGCACATGAAGATCAGACCTTTTTTTTGCCCATCTACAGTATGTGTAGGATGCATCAAATACAGTGAACTGAGACATAAAGTGTGATAAATTTGCAAATATAACCTAATGGAGCATTTGTAGTGAAGATGAAAATGAATCTGATTTTGTACACTGTCAATGGTCTGGAAGGAGACAATATAATTGCTGATGAAGTGTGCAGAGGAAACAAAATATTTTAGTGATATATATCAAATTCAGGTTGGTTTTGCTGACTGATTTAAATCTTAAAGAAAGAAAGGTGGATATTTTGTAATCCTTTTTTTTTTTTTTTTCTCCCTCAAACATCAGAGTTTGTGAGTTTTGGTTGGGATATCAAAAACTATCATGCTTACAAGTTGAGAGGACAATTTTAGAAAGTGATAGCAAAAAAAGACTTAGGAATCATGCTGGGTAATAAACTTAGTATGTACTTTCATTAGGGTACTGGCAAGGCTTTTGATGTGTAATTATGGAAAATCTTTATAGAGTTGCAGAGATATTACCAGTCTTGCCATAAGAGTAAGGATGCTGTTACTTTAATATTGTTATTTGGTGATTGCTTGGTACAACAAAGGGAGTAGAACAAACGTTAATGGTTTCAGAAGAGTTACTGGAAAGATATGAGGCCTAAAAGGTAACTCATAGCAAGACACAACAAAATGGGAGTGCACTTATCTCTAAAAATATAAGAAGAGTTTATTTTTACGCAATCTCTAGTAACCACAGAAGTTAAAAATTAATGATACAAGAGGTCCTTTTAATCTAACAGAAAACTGTGATTTTCAATAAGAACAAGACAGAAAACTTGAAAAACTGCTGTTAAAAAGAAGACATTTTCTTTTCACAGTACACAGTACTGAATACCGGACCAGTCTACCAAGAAATATAACAGTTTATTCATGAACTTGAAGTATTTAATTCTAAATTAAATATATTTCTTAATAATAAACATCAGCTTTATAAGAAGCTTTAGGAAAGAAGAAAAACACTTGATGAAATTCTTAATTCTGCATGGAACAAGTAGAATCACCATTGTGAACTAAAAATTACTAGCTTATGAATTTGAGTATGAAGAATCATATTTTACACTTATTAGATAGAACTGGAAATCTTTGAAATACTTATGCGTGATTTATTTTTTTTAAGGCTATTAAAAATGAGTTCGAACAAACTTCAGTGATAAATGAATACCACATGCTGTCTTAGATCCTAAAAAGTTTTCATTTCTGAAGAATAAACAGTAAATGGGCATTAGTCTTGAAATATATTTTTTTAAAACTTTCTGTCACATAGCTCTCTTATGTACAAAGGGAATTCAGTGACTTAGATTTCAAAAGAACTGAAAGAAATGACATCTCAAAGACATGAACAAATAACTTGGAAAAAAAAAAAAAAAAAGGCCAGTTTGTTGGAGAAATAGATGAGACCCTTCCTAGAAAACATCTGAATGCAGAAGAAGCTTTAGGAGCTACCTAGATACTTGCCTTAGGAAGTCTTCATACAGAACACATGAAATTCTGAATTTCTGAGAACTATGCAATGTTGAGGTCTCAATGAAGAGGTTGCCCACAGGAAAGATGCCCATCATTTCTTCAAAGTACTAGTTATTGAAAAAATCTCAGATTAATTTCTAGTTGCTTTTAAGTTATTTTCTTCTCTAAATTGTATATAAATTAGCCATCTGGGATAGCTAATTTGATGGCTGGTTGAGTTTCCTTTAATGTCGTCCTTTTTAGCAGTAGCTCAGTCTTAACTATGAAGCTGTGAAATACCAGATCTTTTAACAGAGATATAACATTTACATATATGGTTAATATTTCACTTTTATATTTAATAAGTAGTGAAAGAGAACAGTAACAATTATTCTAAAGAGAAGTATTATAAAAATTATTAGAAAAAGCAAGAAGGACAAATATAACCAATTCTTCTAAATACTAAATCACTGAACATTTAGAGAAATAGAAATTATCACTTATCAAAGGAGCCCCACAGCTGGGACATTCAAAGGTTTATCTACAATCAGAGGCACTGAAGAGTTTGATTAGGAGCAAGTTTAAACATGAATATTAAATATCTGCAACTGTGCTTATATAAGTGCTTATTCAGAGGCTCCATTTTTTCTGGCATATTAGTTTTTATATATTGTGATATTGCATGATGTTAACTAGGCAGGCTGTAGACTACCAAATCAAAAGTGACCACTGACATTCGTATAACTGACTACACAAATACCTTGATTACAATAAACACAAATTAAACCAGATGTTTAGAAATGATTGACCACCTGACAGAAGAGCTGCCTTTATCACAGAAAGATCATTTAAAAAGATTGAAGAAACAGGAGTTCCCAAAGATTACTAAGTCATGTCTAAAATCTCAAAAGGTCAAGGACAAAATTGTCTGTCTTCAAAAAAGGCGTAATTTAAATTATATTTTTTTTTCCATTTTTAAAATCAGAAGTCTGTATCCAATCCCTAACATTCTATAATTCTGATTGTAATTTTTAAACTTATATGATCAATGGTTTATGTTATATATCCTGTACTTATAAAAGATTTGAGAAAGTCATATTTCAACCTCAGTCTTATGTGGAAGATAAGAATCCAATTGAGGACATCTTACGTGAAGTTTTATGCACTTGAATCTTTAGAAGAGACAAGAAAGTATATTGCGGAATCACAAAACTAACTAGCTCAACCAGAATTAAAAAAAAATAAAAATCAAGTACTTCAAGTATTTATATAGACTTTTTGAAGCTAGAATAATAGCACTATTATCTAATTGTGTCTTTACAATAAATGAAGATATACCTCTGCTTTTTAGGATTCTAAATGAGAAATTTCTTTTACATATAAATTTAATAAATCTTTTAAAATATTTCTGTTCACTGAAAATAAAATACAAATCACAAGTAATGATATGTTCAGCATTTGAAATCTGTAAATGGAGCTATAATTTATGCTTCTTAGATGATAGATAACTGAATCAAGACGTCTGGTATAATCTACAATAATTTCTAATTTAAAACATGAGGTTGTGATGTCGAAAAATCAATACAATGAAAAATCCTCCAGAGCTGAAGAATGTGATCAGACCATACTGGAACAAAAAGCTAAAGCTGCTAATATACTTGACCAACAGGAAAAAAAAAAAAAAAAAAAAAAATCTGTTCTTGAAATTGAAAAACTAGACAAGACCTTACAGTCACTGCATCTGGATGTAATAGCTTCCCAGCAGAAACACAAAGTGGAACTTACTCAGCTAGAACAGCAGATAACACAGCTTGAAAGAGACCTTACAGATGCCAGGAAACTTTATAGTCAAAAAGATCAGGTATACTTTTGCTATGAGAATGAGCAAACAGCTATCTCTTCAGAGATCAGACACTGCAAAAAAAAAGAATGTGAAGGAGCTGGGCATGCTCTACTTCATATATATTTGTTATGAATTCCTGAGAAAAAAATCTTTATCACAATTTTTTAAAGTGCATATTTCTCTGGTTTGGTGTTTGTCTCTAAATTCAAGATATGTTAGAATTTGTGATAACAAAGCTGTCAAAATGCATACTGATAAAAATAAAATGAATACAGTAATATGACTTCTCCAGTTATTTTTGTAGATATTTTTATAAATGTATTTGTCAATTTTAACTGCAATTCCCATTCATACTCATTTTCAATGTCAGCAATCTACCCTGTTGTACTTTTTCTTGGGATAACAGGTACATAGGCCTAGGAGTTCTATTTACTCTTTCTATCTTGCTCTGTGAATACTTCCAGAGCAGAAAATGTTCATAAGGTGAAAAGGCTTGGGCTTTATTAATGGTATAATATCTATATCACTAAACTATACAACAAATGTATATTATTTGTACTTATATGGGAACTTTGCCAAATAAATTATTTTCATTTGCAATGAATGCATTTAGGATACTCTAATTGTTTCTGTCCTTTTAATTTTCTTACTAGTATACTGAAAATAACAAAAGACAACATCCCTCTGATGTTTTGAGTGGGTTTTCAGGAACAGATGTACAAGGTATGGGCTCTCTTAAGACAACTTTGAAATCAATAAAGAGGGAATGCTGATTGTTTAGTTTCTGTTTTTTTGTTGTAGCTGTTGTTAAACAAAAAAGAACAACAGAAGGGAATTAACTGCCCAATAATCTTTCCCTTGTAATTAGAACCTTTTTACTTTTTACTGAGCAGAAAAAAATTGAAGCATATTACTGTGGCTGGATATTATACGCTGTCTATTAAGTTTTACACACCTGAAAAAATATGTTAATACAAATAATTGTTGTCATGTTAACATCGCTGATTTCAAGCTGTCTGAACCAATTTTACATTCTCAATAAAGAATGTTTAACGTTTGAACCAAAAACAGTACAGCACGAATAATTAAAGGCTTAAGTTAAATACATAGACAGTCATTTAAATTTAGATCTGCAATAACATTTACTATTATTCTCTAAGGCTTTGACTGTGCTTGACAGAAACAAAGTACTCTGGGATTAATTTCAAGAAATGGTGCCAACTGTGCGCAATTTGCTGTAATTAAGACATGAAAGAGTACTAAATATTCAGATTAAAAGAAGCATGATGGAGCATGATAGAGAATCAAGGTGTGGCATCAAGCCAATGAAGCGCAGTCACTCATGAATACTCAATAGTGATTGATATGAAAGTTATGTATATAAGTATGCAATACGTACTTTAAAAGGTGTAGAAAAAAATTGAAACCATGGCACTACATCTTAAGCTGAACAGAAAGGGCTCTTTTAAATCTGAAGTCCAAGCTGTACATGGATCTTCAAACAATAACAAAACAGAGTCTAAACAGCATAGTTTTACAGAGTTAAGAAGTTTAAACAAGGAGGGGAAAAAACATAGCATGGCAGGGGTTTTTTCCTATGTCTTTGGGATATCTCTGTGGCCATATTAACCTACAGCATTTGCCTAGAGTGCCAAATGAAAGAGATCTGCAGCAGTTGGTACCGAGGTTAAATATCTTCCCCCTCTTTTTTTTTTTTCTTTTTTTTTTTCATCAAACCTTTTCTCTTTTTATTTTTTTTAAAGGAAAAAGAATTCATTTAGATCAAACTGCATTTCCCCCTTTTCTCAGAATTATGTGGAATATTTCTTCTTGCCTTTGAACTTATAAGTATTGATTAATGATGTATTTATTGTAATACAGAATCTTTTTTTCAACAGACTTTTAAAAATTAAAGTCCTCGTAACTTTTTGATCCTAGAGGAGATGTGGGTACTTGACCCAGTTGCTAACGAGGTGCTGTATAATCTCACATATCCTATAGCTCAAAATAGTAGGATGTAGTGTAAAAAGTACATCATAAAAGGCACTATTGGAATGCTTTTTGTCTTCACAGGCGATACGCAAAAGAGATGACCTTCTGAGAGAGTCGGAAGCTGATTTCCTACAGGCAAGAGAAAGTATCAAAGGAAAAGGGGCTGAGGTGGAGCACCTTGGCAGTGTGGTCAAGAAACTGAAAGACAGTATCCAGGACACACAGAAAGAAAAGAATCAGACGGAGGCAGAAACCACCATACTGAGAACTGAGATTCAGAAGCTAAATCAGGAACTGCAGGGTGTGCATAAGCAGTGCAGAAAGACAGGTAATAACGTACAAAAATAGTAATATTACAGAAACGTGAATTTGGCACAGCAGAATGGAGTAGAATTCTCAATCATATGGGCATACGATTGTTGTAATCAAATGAATATGAAAGGTTCTCTGTTCTCCTTTAAATTTACAGCTACAGACTGCAACTTCATCAAAACTAAAGAAACACAAGAGCTGTTTTTTGGGGGTTTTCTTGTTTGTTTTTTTAAATTTTTATTTCTGTCCTATAATCTTTGTAATTAATTTGGTGAAACATCTATTTCTGTCCTGGAACACCTGCTCATTCACTGGCAATGCACAGTGTAATTTGAACTTAACAAGTTTGATATAATTGTTATTATTTTAGGTGACTTTTTAAACCGGTATGATTAATCCTCAGTGTAGGTAAGTTAACAGCTTTAGCAGTAGCGCGCTAATGAATATAGATTTTTTTTCAAGAGAACAGTGTCAACAAAAGCAAAATAAGATAGAAAAAACAAGCAATCATTCGATTATGAGAAATAAGCTGCTGTAAACAATTTTTGGTTGGTACTTTTTGCTTTTAAACCAAACAACTGTGCTAGAACTAGTTTTCAAAATAAGCAAATGTAAGAAGAAAATTGCATTATTAATATTTTGAAGTCACAGTATAGTAGAGCTTGAAATATACTACTTTTACCAAATAAAATATTAATGAAGTCATTTGGAACATAATAGACAGCCTGTGTCAACCCCTTAATTTTCTCTTCCACTATTCACAACATTGCCAGATACGTGTTTCTGGATAAAACCCCCTAGAGGTCTGCTGCAAATTCTTTTTCAATACAACCAGATCATTGCAGATAATTGTATTACACAGGGTATTGATCCAAAATCGTTGTGCACCGGAAACATCTGAAAAAACATGATTATAGCTTTCTGTTTATTGTTCGTACATCATATAAGCAGGCTTTTGTGTGAATCACCTGTAAGAAAGGCAAGGTGGAAACATCAGAGAAATTACCTCTTTACAAGAATCTATTGATCACTTTAAATCAAAGAAGTATGTTTGACATAAGATTACCTGCCAGTTTGAACATTAGGTACACTATGTTATAGCCTGGGGCAGTTGTAAGTCTGACAAAGGGATTGTAAATAAAGCATGCAGCTGCTAGCGCCTCTGGCTTGGGATCAACCAAGGCTCAAGTCCAAGGCATAGGTAAACTTAAAATAATTTAACCCTTCTTTACCAGGACATTGGGAGTTTAAACAGGCTATTCAGATAACTGACTAAATGACCATTTGTCTGTTAAAATAGGTATGCCAATTGCAAAATAAGCATTGCTGCATCTGTTTACCGATCAAACCTGGTATAAATAAAACAATTTTTGGAAGATAATTCCATCTCCAGGAAACAGATCACACCTCTAAACTGCTTCTAATAACTTTTATACATTTTAAAATATCCATTTCTGGATAATGCAGACAATGCTATTTCAAATAAAATTGACAGTGATTTAGTAAGTCCTGAAATTTGAATAAACTTCATTGACACACAAAGGATTATGTTTTACACACACACACAAATCAATAGTTGAAAAACTTTAAATGTAAGAGGTAGGTATTAGATATATAATATTCACCATCTTTTTGATTTCAAATTCTAGGAGCCCACAGAAAATTAACATTATTTATATAAGCAATCTTATTGATTTTAGTTATGTCATTTAACACAGGAAAGTTACACACAAATGTATAGCAAAAATAGGTCTAAAATGCAGTGGCAAACTGAACATTGTAATATATCCTATTTCTTATTGAATGATGGCTACTTAGGCTTCTCTGTAACAAAACTGCTCATTTTTTAGATGTGAATACAAGCCTTTTATAACTTAATTATTAGACTGTACTTTTTTTAAAAAACATGTGTTTGCATTAATAGCCATTAGTACTCATTAGTTCACAGGGACTCAGATTCACTTGATACTCAGTTAAGATGAGCTGTGAGTGATAAATATGTTTTGTTAAACATTTAGCAGTTAATGTTATCTGTGTACCTTCCTGAGGCACAAATTTGAACAGTTTATATACAGTACTTTACACTTGAAGAAATTGTAACTGCTGTCACATATTGTGAGAAGCAGGATTCTGTTGCTGTCAATGAGAAAAGAACAAAGCGATTTTTTATATAAAGAAATTGATCTTCTGGATGTTCTGAATTCACGAAGGTAGATATGAGAGCTGAATCCCGTGCATATGGTGAACATTGTCAGACATTAAAGACAATAAATGCAGAATCATGTTAACAGAACACAAATGTTTTTCTTTACAGGATTATATCCATATAAGCCTGGAAAATACTGCTTTCCCACTTCACTGAAGCCTGATGCACTTATGACTTTAATGTTATTCTGCAGCATATTAAAAAAAGAAAAGCTTTTTAATTTTTGCTCATGTGACTGTTATGATACTTACTGAACTACTCTCGTTAAAGGTTTCTTAAATTTTCTGATGTCAAATTCAAAACATTCGGAATATTATATAATAAGGGAAATGTGTGTTATAAAATGCTTGGTGTGAAACACTTGTTTTAATGATTATTTTTAAAATATCTCAAATCTGGTACCTAAATATGCCTGTATGCCTGAAGCCATATTTATTAAAGAGTATAAAAACAAATACATGTGGGTGGATCTGTGTCTGCATATATACACATATATCCTCACACCTGCACACACTTAGGCACGCACATACTAAGGGTCAAATATTTAAATTGAAACCTATATACATCTATCTTTTAGGAAAATGGTCAACAAAGAACAAAGGAAAAATGTCTTTGTCTTAAATCACTTATTTTTCTGAGAGAGCTGGCAATGTACAGCTATGGTTTCTTTTGGTCTAAGGAAAGATTGCCATCTATTGGATGACCTTGGAAAAGAACGGGTTTTTACTATGTATGTGCCCTGTAATTCATGAAAAATCGTAATGAAATTGAAGTCTTTGAGTTTAAATTGTATGTGTTATGATAGTGAAATGAGATAAAAGCTGCTGTCTTCTCAAAACTGTGATTTAGAATTCTAGATTGACTTACATTGCAAAATACAAAGGCAATAGGTGTTTGCTTTAGAACAAACTAAATATTGAATGGGTGTATATATGACAAAATTTGGTAGCAGTTAAAATGTTTGCAGAATATTGAATACAAGTTTCTTTATTTAAGTTTTCTGGAATACAGTCAGAGAGACTCAAGCCAGCTATAAATATATTTGGGGTATTTTTTCCTCTCAAGATTTGAGCACTGAATGACGCCCTTCTGAAAACAATATTTGCCCAGCTATTACAGAGTGTTGCACTGCATTACATTTAAAACAAAAATATCAGTCGGCTTGGGTTTAAAATGTAATGCTTCCCTTTTTTGTTTCTTTTTTCTTTTTCTTTTTCCCCCTATCTTTCAGACCAAGAACTTGCCAGTCAAGATGAAAAACTTCTTCTAATGGAATCCAGCTTGAAAGCAACTCAAGAGCAGCTAAGTGAGCAAATAGCAGAAACAGTTCGCCAAGAACAGAACAGTAGAAAATCACAGACAGAGCTGAAGACCCTGAGAGAACGTATTATAGCTTCTGAAGAAGAATTTAGTGATTGCAAGTGAGTTACAGCTTTTTCAGTATTTGAGGAACAGAAGACATTAAAATCAACAGTAAATCGTTTTAATATGTTCTCATATTATTAATCATTTCTCTCAGGTAAGATGTAGTGAAATGTGTTCTAGAGCTCTATTGAATAAACTTAAATCTAAATGATTGATTAATGTATGTTTTAAAATTCTAAGCTTAAAATCTAAATGTTAAAAAAATACTAATACTACTATTTGCTATCTATTTCACTTTTGAAAGTAAAAACATTCTGTAATGTTAAAGTAGAATAGTATGTGTAATTATTTCTTACCTATATATATTAATGGTATTTTCATCTTGCTCTTTTTAGAGACCAAAGGTTACATATGGGTCTTATTGTCTTTCTTTTTTTGTTATAGAAGCTGCCTCTAAGCAAGTCACTACCAAATTAAAGGAAATTTGGTATTTGAACTTTTAGTCACAACAGCAAGGCACATATGAGATTGCTAACATAAAGTAAAAAAAAAATAAATGCATACTGTATGCTTTAGAAAAGTTTACACTGAAAAAATATTTCTGCTTATCATCCAAATTTAGTATCTAGTAAACTAATTTCTAACTCTCCAGATTTCATTACAAAGTACAAATGTAAAAAAAGAAATAGCTTTTATAAATTAGACTAATATTAACTATATTTTTATACTGAGCCACACACTGCCGCATTAATTAGATTATTTCAGATTTAGATTATGGTAAAAATTACTCACTTCTGTGGATTCTTTTTGTGTGCAAATGGTCACTGTCTTCTTACAAAGTTATGTTACAGTAAGCAGTCACTAAGTATACTGACAGAATCTCGAGCTTTTCTGTGTATCACAGAGCACAGATGAATACTCAGTAAATATAGCTTGGCTGCAAAAAGCCCATTTAAGGGTGGACTAAACATTTTAAACTAAATGTTTTCTATCAGATTTGTGGCAAGAATCAAAGACTATGCTAACAAATCTTCTCTGAGAGGTTGCTAAGTTCAGATGTAATAAATGTCTTGCTTCTAAAATCAAAATACAGTAATGTATGCTCAGTGTAAATGGCGTTTAGACTGGAACTTCATCTTTTCTGTAGTTCAAATGTTTTCAATTAATTTTTCTGTTGTAGGCTGGGAAAAGCTTCATGGAGAAAACATAGTCTTCGGTAATTTGTCTTAATTTCTTTAAATAAAAAAAACTTGGTGGTTTTCAACCTGCGCTTATTTCTGTAAAGACATTACTAGTATTTCTCTAGGGACAATAGTGTCACTGATGTACTTTCTTAACCTATCTTGAATCTTTTGCCACAGTGGGTTTTCTTAACCATTTCAAGTGATTCCTCTGTTGCCAAAATGCCATGTTATGCCAATTCTTATAGATACTTATTTGAAAATGAAAAGGCTACAGACTTCTAGGACCACTGGCTGCGGTAACTTAGTGATAGATAGTGGGGGGGGGGGGGGCGGAGGGGGGAGTTGAAACTCCCAGTTGTAACTGATTGATTGTGTGATGAAACACAGCTTTTGACAGAATAGGAATTTTACAAAAGTTCAGTGAAATTAGTTTAAACTAATTTTGAAATGGAAAGACAAATGAGAATTATTAGAAGACTTTCAAAGGGACTTTTAAAATAGTTTCTTATTAAACTTTGTGTGAAAAAATAAAACTTGCATGAAACAGCTAAAATTCAAAAATTGTTAACTAAGCCTTTTTTGTTCGGTTTTCTGTTTATTCAGTGACTTTGGAATTTTATTACTTTTCTACATAAGCATAATAATCTTTGAGCTAAAGAAATCTTTTCTTAACTCTGTAAATTATCAAAATTACTTTTTATTTACTCTTAGGTGAAGTTTTAACCTTAGATATGTGATACCCTTGCTTTTTAAAAATACTCTGGCTCCTTACTGCAGGATCACGGACAGTATTTGTTGAATTGGAAAATTAAAACTGCAAATTTAAAACATTAGTTTGATCATAAATAAAGCTGAAGTAATAAAGCTAAAAACTGGGCAACAAAGTTGGAGATGTTGAGCACTGAAATTCTGCTTTGAAACAACTTATTATGTACCTGAAAACAGCCATGCTGTGCCAGTCGGTATCTGTTCTGCTCTGTTCCTTGGGAGACAGAAAGAACAATGGATCTTTGTCCCCTGGGTCTTCGGGGACAGGGAATGTCATAAGGGTTATGTTCAGTCACTATGAAGAGTACTGCATGTGTTGTAAAGTAGTATCCCTCTGGTGCTGACTTATTCAAAGTCAGTGCTGGACTTTACCCACCTTCCTACTTACTGAGTCTGGCAAATACAGCTGGTATCAAGGAGGAATCGTAGGACCATACAAAGAAAAATGCAGCACAGCATAAATTGGTCAGTTAAAACTACAGAACAGATATGCTGCTATAGCTATTGTGAGGCCTTTGAAAAATCCATTTCTGTATGCTTTTATTTCTTTGTTGTACATTAAAAGTTATTTTTCCTGGAAGAGGTAAAAAAGGAAATGGTTGACTGGGACTTAAAAACAATAAATGGTCAATTATATTCTTTCTTTTACTAGAATAAAAATATTAACTTTTAAAATAGAACAAAAATATTTTCTTCTAATTTGGCACGATGCCTCAAACAGATGTTTTTAAGAGGGAAACAATGGAAAGTTTTTAGAAGTCACAATCTTTATTTGTTGTATACTTATCCTGCATGAAATAAACCTAGGGTAACCCCCCCACCTACTCCCCACCCAATATAAGCCTGTTACACTTAAAAGATTTGTTCAGAATGTCCAGTGGGAACCTGGAAATCGTAATAATTTGTAGTATCGATTGTGTGAAGCTATGCAGCTGGGGCCTCTGGTGAATAGACAGGAATAGACATTTTATTGATTAACTTTTACAGTCATATTTTCGGGACTCTGCTGCAACATAATTTTCACTTCCCAGCTTTGTGCTGCTGCATCATGAAACTTGGATTCTTCTCTCTTAACATCTACCCACCTGAGGGAAACAGTATGGACTTGTCTTTTTTAAGCTGTGCTCTGCAGAAATGCATAACATTTGGTGCAGTGAATTTTTCTAAATTTCCCCTCTGCTGTTAGAATAAAATGAAAAATTTTCACAAGTGATGTTAGAAGGAATTGCAGAAGATGAACCTTCCCCCCACAATATGCTGGGTGCTCTTGTGTAATTCCTTCCAGTAATTCTTATCCTACTCTGCATTTTCATTTTTATTGTCTAAGAGGCTAAGATTGTGGCAAAAGTAAGACCCTTCTTACATCCACAAATTATAGAAGTGTTTAAAGGAATTAGTCCCATAATGAAATAGGTGCTCTTATTAGCTCGTGGAATTTTAAAGAATACAGTGTTTCCCTGAAAACATGAAATAAATTATCAGTGAAAACTGATTTGTAGGAAGTAGTGACATCCTGCATTAACTAAAATTCTTAATAAAATACTGAGTTTCAGTACAATTACTAAACATTCATTAAAAAAATATTTGCATGCATACTGAAGTGTTACTTTCTACATCAGAAGCCTAAGCCATTTTTCTGTCATGCGTATATACAATTAACAGTGAAAATTCTGATCTGTTTTTCTTCAGTTAGTGATTGATTATTATTAGTCACTTCGTGTGCTTATTTTCACTGGGAACATGCTTTTTAACATAAGTTTTCACAAAAAAGCCTCAGTACTCACTCCCATCACCACTGGTGTTAATATGATTTAAACCTCTGTCATCCCATTTTATTTTATTTTTTTAAGTTATGTTAATATTAGTGTCTTCTTATTATACACATGTTTAAGATATTTGTGGTCATGTCCCCTTTTGTCCTCCCCCTCTCATCAGAGACATCATAGTGTGCACCATATGGAGCTACAACTGAGGCAGAAATGCTTCCAGCCCTAACAAAAGGTTTGCTTTTCTTCACCATTGTCGAACTTATGATTGAATAATTACTATTTTCTCTTAAAACTAAGAAAAAATACAGGGAACTTTAAAGTTAAAATAAAAACACCAAAGAAAAAGTAAGCAGTTTCTCAAGGCCCAATTCTCCACCGGACAAGGAATAACCTGCAATAAGCAGAAATGATCTCAGTCGGGTGAAGAACTAGAAAAACTGAAGAAGTGGGTAAGTTTCTTTTTATGCCTGGAAAAATGCTCTATTATCTAACAAGCTGAATAAATTAGTATCAGATCTTAATGGCATTCTAGACCTCAGTCATTCAAGCATGTATGAATGTCAGCAGTTTCATGAAACTGATTAGCCTATAACCATGTGAAAAGTTGTTCACAAGTTTGCACGACTTAAGATGAAAACTGTTTTAATATTACGTATTACTCATTATTTTATTTCGTATTTGTGATGCTTTATTATGTCAGTGAATATGACACAAGCATGACAGGAAATCAGTGAAGTGACTGACTATTTCAGTTTAGATTAATTTAATGTAAATCCAAATAAATATTTGTGTGTGTGATTTAGTTAAAGCAGGGGAAATGATATTCCCTTTTCTGATCATTTGTGGGAATGTTTAAATGAGATCAAAGTAGTAATTTTGTAAGCTTTATATGTTCTAGGTAGATAATCCCTTAAGTGCCCATGTCTCCATGAATAGTATGTTAACTGCATTGTTGGATTTTTTATTTTGTTTTTTTTTTCTATTTTACACACAACCATGCTAAGATTTCTTACAGTTGTGATAGCCTTTTCATAATGTGTTAAGAAAGTTAAACTAAAGTTTGAAAGAAGTTAAAGAACTTGAAATATTTAAATGTTTATCTATATTAAATAAATTAGATGCTATTAAATAAATGAGGTGCTATACAAAACAAAATCTTTCTCATAACAAAATTTTTATGAAGCATAAAGTCAGGACTAGTGATAGTTCTTTAATCTGATCTGAGAAGTCTAGGGTTGACCATGACATAGTTGAAGGCAAACTGTCTCCATTACTTTAACTGTTTCTCCTAGAGAAATTGAAAATTTGAAAAATTTTAATAAGCTTATATATTTATTTTGATTTTAATGCAGAGGACATAAAGCTATAAACACAAAACTAGTATATTATAGTTTAGATGTCCAACCCCCTTTTGTTTATTCTAAATATTACAGGAAATATGAAGATCTGAAGTAAGTGAAATCTGTGTTTATTGACTTTCACAGTACCTATGGCACAAATACTTAAATAAATAGATTAGATAATAACAGCAATATAGCAGACAATGTCCAGGTATAGGATGTGATCCTGTACATTTATGTCTTCCCAGACACTATAGTTACCACTGGGAAAAGCTCAATTGATTGCAACAGAAATCTACCTGACAGTAAGCATTTGCAGTGGCAGGCAAAATTATTTAAGAAAAGAGAATATAAAATTAAGAAAGACAGATGGACTCATAAGAGTGAAATACAAAAAGTCTGAATCAGGATTGATTTCAACATAATGTTGTGGAGGAATCCCCATTTATTGATCAACTTTAAAGCCCATGCACAGCACTTAAAAAGATAAAGTAAGCAAGGTCAGATAATCAAAGCATTTAAATAGTAAAAACAGCAACTGCCACTGTAGACTGCTAAAATAAATCCATAATACAAATTGCTTTAGCAAAAAGTGGATGAGCAGCTGATCTTCCTATTGAACTTTTATACTGTTCAGTGACCACACTGGGAAAAGGATTGGGAGAAATGCCTTGAAGATCAATATTGAGTGAGATGTAGCAAGGATTCATTCTGAACATGAAAGAATTACAAGCATGAGAGTAGAGATCTTGTGGAAATGTCATCAAGAAAGGACTGTTCTTTTAAAATATCACACATATTATATGAACATGACATTTGTTGATACTCTATTATGAATTCTGAGCATTGAAAACTTATTAAATCAGAAATTTACTTATTGCAAAACAGGAAGATGACCTAATTAATAATTTTAATGAAAAAATTCAGTTTAATAACTTTTGTCTTCAAAATAAGGAGACTTATAAACATATTAATTAATATTAGGCTTGATATTCAGTTGAGACTAGTACTTTCCAGCCATATATATTTGAATATTTTGCTTCATAGAAGTGATAAACTCAATATTTTAGTTTTTTTTTTTTATTCTGTTGATCTTCTGAGTTCAACATGCATCTGCAATTAACATGTTTAATGTAAATTCTATCCATTCAAATCTGTTCTAAATATCATTTTGATAGACTTTTTTATGTTTTGTAGAATCCAGAATGATCTATTGCAAGTGCTCCAAATTTCAATTCCTCCTAAATCTTTATGGGCCTTTCATTTTAAAGTAGATGTTTAAAATGTTCAATAGCTTTCATTTATACATTAATTTTTCCAGCACTGTTTGAAAAGCATTTATAAGAAAGAAATACTAGATGTATTAGTACTATGGTAGCTCATGATTTCATATCTGTTGCATTCATTCACAGTTTTATTATATCATTGCATGAAAAATACTGTATTTTCATGGACATATTGCCCTTTTTAAATGCAGAATACAGGCGGGTTTTATTTTTGACTGTAATCTTCCTTTCATTTCAGGTTCACTGCCATACTTACAAAAAATGTGTTATTGTTACAAAGCAATAATTCAAGTTTGAAGGTAAAAAAAAAATTAAAACTAGAGTATTTCAAGGATATACAAAATTACAAAATACACACACATATATATATATAAAAGTAAAGAGATCATTCATGCTTTCACTGAAGGTTTATTTGACAAAATACATTAGAGGAACCAATTCTCAAAGTCATGAAATTTGTTCACTATGGTAACTATACAATATACTTCTTATAATGAAGAGGTATTTTCAACTAATATTGGCTCCATATTTGCTGTATGAATTGCTGATTATAGCAATTCCAGTGGCAAAAATTGTGAAACAATATTCACAGTTGTCAGAGAAAGGTCAGCTTATTTGAATTCATTAGGAACTTGAAGTGCCATACAACATGCTTTTCCTTTGGGATGCTTAAAGTTATTGATTCGTATATAGCTGTAGGAAAAATTAATTAGAATTATATTTCACTTACCACTGGAGGCTGTATAATAATAATTATAATAATAACAAATTTCTACATAAAAAAAAATAGAGCCAAAAAACTAAATAACTGTCATTTTAAAAAATTTAAATTGTTAGATTTGTTATTTAAAATAATCTCTTTTGAGTAGCCTCAGGAAACATCTTACAGAACTTTTGTTAATGTCCACAGTACTTTTATTTGAACAAAAATGCATAGGCACTTCATTAATGAGACATAACGTATTCAAACTTTTTTATTTAGTGGTGATCTTGAAAGATGCTTATGAACCCAGAAAACATTTAATCATAAGCTTAATTTTTCCTTATATTGTGAACTTTTCTTATTTAGCAGTATAATTACTTACTTCAAAATTTCATGTAAGCATATGAATAATCCTGTCCTGATAAATGGTCTTGTATTTGTACTCCTGTTATTAAAGACCTTTCAAGACCAAGAGCTACAAAAAATAGTAGGGAAATGTTGTATCTGTGGCTGACTGCTAACTCCTTTGGACTGAAAAATGTGAGTAGTGTCTTCAAAAAAGTCTATATGGGACCAATGCCAACAATGTGGGACCAGGAAAAGCAAATTGTCAGACTAAGATGTAACTGTGGAAATTGAGAAATAGGTGAAGAACTTAAGATTTACACGTTCTAATGATGCTCAGATGGTATGCATTCATGTATTTGAAATCCTGTTTGTATTATATTGAGAAATTCTGTACATGATTAGTGCATATTTCTGTGAACTTTTAACACTTCAAATGGATTAGAATGTCTTATTTTGATCATATCCATATTGTTCGTTGTGATAAGATTATGTCCTGAGTCATTAAAAATGTTTGGCTTATTTCCAACACATTCAAGCAAGTTTTAAGTAGAAATATATAGAATATGGCTTTCCATATTGTGCATATATAACACATGTTTGAGATTAATCAAATCATAGTCACCTCTAATTAACAGCAGGGAGCAATTCCAACATGGGACAGAGCCAGATGACAAAGTAAAGCATATATTTAAAAGATGCAGCATACAAGGAAAGAAAAATAGGTTGTGACTGCCTTAAGAATACTGAAAACTTTTAAAACTTGTGGTTCTGTGCATGTGTGATTAATAAAAACTGGTGAGTAGCCTAAGTTTTTGCTTTGTTTTCAGCTTGGACACATTTTTTCTGAGTCAAACAGTGGTGTAGGTAAATATAAAGTATTCTTCCATAGTTAATCTGCTTTCTCTTTACACTCCATGATTACCAGATTTGAAAGAAAGAAAACAGAAGGGAAGTCATCTGAAACTTCAGATCAGCAGCTTTTGTTACAATTTCTGAAAAGGTTTTACTTGAACATCAAAACGCTATCATTTACCTACGTCCTCGCTTAGCACCACAGGAAAGGCAATTCTGAAGGAAATGATCAGCGAAGCACATTGAGTTAAGCTGTCTGCAGACTCTTTCTTCCTGTGTTGTAGGAGTAGGAAGTTGTACAGCTGATGAAAGAAAACACTCTAGAAAAAATAGAAAAAAAACCAGTCATGTGATGAAGACCACTGAATTCTGAGCTGGCGAACTAGATATTTTCCTGGCCTCTACTACAGAAATCAGGCAAGATACTTCATCTAAACTTTTCCAAGTAGCCTTTCTGAGATTCTGCCTTGTGATCTGCAGCAGATTGAGTTTTCCCATGTAGAGCTGAGGCCAATGATAATTTGCTTTGAAGAGTTAAATAAAGCAGAATCAACAAAAGATGTGAGAAAACAGGATTCATTTCTGTTCTTTGGGGACTTGAGCCAAGGTCATCCATATTCCGGGGGGGGTGGACAATAGTTCCTGAGTGCAGGCAAGTTTTTCTGTCTCTCATTCAGTAAATTCTAAAATTGCCTATTGAAAGGGGAAGACGCTGTAAGAAAGACTGAGAGAACAATACCTCTCAAAATAACATGGGATGATGCTACATCAAACTAAACCAAACATGCATTTTCACGTATTCCAAATGAACATTCTGAAAGAAAGTGATCTCATATGCTTAATTTGAGACTTCTTATATTCTTTTACACCACGTCCCTAAATCTGTTTACCTCTAGTGCCTATAATAATAGACCCACGTTTTTACATCATGGGATGCTCATATTTATGAAACATTCAGATACCATTGTGCTAAAAATCAGTGGCTATATTTATACTTTCTTTTTAGTTGAGCTGGCATGCTAGTCCTGTTCCTCAGTTCAAAATGGTGCATATTGACATTGTCTGTAGGGTACAGCTTCAGAATTCAGAATATGAGCCAAGAATGTTCTCTTATTTGGATCAGCCATTTAATACTGTACTTTGAACGCTGAAAGACAAATAGAATGAAATAAAAATGCTGAACTATTTGCCCCCTAAGTGATAAAATGAATAATATAAGGTGCGTATTTAAAGGAATTTATAGTATGATGTGATAAAGCTACAAAGATGCAAATATTCATGCATAGGTTAGGCAGAAATTAAGATATCTAGCATCCTTCATTCTGATGTATTGTGAGTGTTCAATATTTGATTTAGTCATAGTGATTTTTTTTTTTGTTTTTTTTTTTTTTTTGTTTTTAAGTAAAACCAGTATCAGAGCGTGCTCCTAAGTCAAATACATTTCAGGAGGCAGCCAGCCTAAAAGGTAAAATTGGATTAATCTCTTTCATATGTATACTTTTCAAAAGGATCAGCCACCAAGGGACTCCTTGCTTGATTTGTTTTATTATCTGACTTGACAAGGTCAGACAAAAAATTTGGCAAGCAGACACCTTCTCTAGAAGGGAAGCAATTTTGGTCATTTTTGGCCACCTCGTGCCAACCAAGCTACTGTATGCTAAAATTGCATAGGTCTGTCTGAAAAATTCTCTTAATTTTGTATTTCCAAGGCAACAAAAAGAGGATACCTAAGAGCCATAGCAAGGCACCTCCTTTCTCCAAGACATCAGAACTTTTCAACAGAAGAGATACACAATTTTTAAGATAAATGGTATCTGTTCTGCATACACACATTCACATGTATTTGTTAATATAATCTTTAAAACTAACCATATTGTTTTCCATTGCACATTGCAGGATAATTTGGTCTTGGGCAAACAGTCAGCAAGACAAACTTCAATCAAAACAGTTGAAGTTGGGCAAAACTTTAGGCAGCTCAAAATCTGTGTCTAGTAATATAAAACTTTATGGTATGCAGCAGAATGATATACAACTATAATACCATCCTGCCAATAGGTGTAAGTCAAACGATTTATTGATTACATAATCTTGTCTGAAACTGGTGAGAGTACACAAAGGCTTTTTTGGCTGATAAACACCACATAAGATTACGGAACTATGAAAATATGAAAGTATTAAAATATTCCACCCTATTGGAAGAAATTTGATTTTGATATAAACTTAATACTCCCTTGCTTATAATTTTCAGAGCTATACTGTGTATTAGTCCTTTAAGGGTAAGTGTCAGCAATTTCATGCAAAATTTCAAAATCTTTTATTTTAAACAAGGCAAGGAAAATATCTTGGTTTTTCTCTTGAATTCTTTCAAAATTGTACTCAGCAACTTGAAAGGAATAGACTTATAATGAAATAATCTATTTTTATTGTCAATAAAAGCTATAACAGACAGCACTTTCTTCTAAAACCAAGAGGCTTAAGAGGAGGCCATACATCTGTTTGATTTAAGTTTTAAGATAATTGATTTATGCTCATTTGGGATTCCCTTTAAGATTGATATTTTGGTCGTCAAAGCTCAGTAACAATATATGTTCTTTTTTGAAGTCCAGTAGCCCCTAAGCCTCAAAAAAAATTAAAAAAAAAAAAATAAAAAAAAAATTGCAGGTCTCAAGAAAATCCTGGAATGTTTTGGCATAGAAACTTTTATCATAAGTGTCACAGTTTAACACTGGCCCGGATCAGGGCCACAGGCAGATGAATGGACGGGATCCTTCCAGGATGCCGGGTGAAGGAAGGAAAGCAGGAAAGGCAGGAAGGGCAGGCAGCCGGAAGATGGAAGCAGGAAATCTGGCTTGGCCCTCATGACCCCTCAAATTTATGCTGAGTATGATGTATGTGGGATGGAATACTCTGTTTGGTCAATTCTGGCATCTATCTTGTCCGTTCCTCCCCAAAGGAGGGATGCAGGTGGGACCCCGTCTGGAGGGTAAAAGTTTTCCTCAGAGCTGAGCAGTGTCCTTGGCTCTGCACACCAGTCTCTAGCAGTAACTATAAACATCAAGTGTTATCAGTCCTAGAAGCACACACTGTCTGAGAAACTTGCTGTTAATTTCAGCAAGTGCAACTACTTACAAGAGACTTAGCTAAAAGCAAAAGTACAAGACAGAAAATCACCTTTATCCTGGCCCAAACCAGGACAATAAGATATGACAATATTATTTCAATCCTTGTCATTACAAATTTCTCACCAGAGCTGAATGATCTGTGATAGATAGTACTGTCTACTACAGTTTATGGAAGTCCCTCAAGGGTCAGTACTGGGACCACTACTATTCAGTATACTTATTAATTACCTGGATGAGGGAATAGAATGTATTAACAGCAAGTATGACGATGACAAAAAAACGTGAGGAGTGGCTGAGAACCCAGAAGGCTGTGTTGACATCCAAAGGGACCTGGAAAGACTGGAAAGTTGGGCAGGGAGAAATTTAATGTATTATAACAAGGGCAGATGTAAAGTCTTGCATCTAGGAACGAGAAACCATAGGTACAGGTTGGGGACTGAGCTGTTGGAGAGCAGCATAGGTGAAAGAGACCTGGGGGTGCTGGTGGGTGGAAGGATGACCATGAGCCAACAATGTGTCCTTCTGGCCAAGAAGGCCAATGGCATCTTGGGGTGCATCAGAAGGGGAGTGGTTAGTAGGTCCAGGATGGTTCTCTTCCCCCTCTACCCTGGTGAGGCTGCATCTGGAACATTGTGTCCAGTTCTGGGCACCACAGTTCAAGAAGGACAGGGAACTGCTTGAAAGTGTCCAGCACAGAGCCACAAAGATGATTATGGAAGTGGAACATCTCCCTTTTGAGGAAAGGCTGAGGGGGCTGGGTCTCTTCAGCTTGAAGAAGAGGAGAATGAGGTGACCTCATTAACGTTTATACATATGTAAGGGGAGAGAGCCAGGAGGACAGAGTCAAGATTTTCTCAGGGGTGAATAACAGTAGGACAAGGGACAATAGTTATGAATTGGAGCACAGGTAGTTCCATATAAATATTAGGAAGAATATTTTCACTGTAAGGGTGACAGAGTACTGGAACAGGCTGCCCAGGGAGGTTGTGGAGTCTTTCTTCTTCAGATCTGCCCTCTGTGCTGGTCAGGAAAAGATTATTGTTTTCTACAACAATCATCCCTGCCAAATTTTGTGGTCATCTGGACCTGTTTGTCTTGCTTACATAGGTTACAAGACTGTTTAGGTGGAGAAGTACAAGTAACTTTTGTCAATGCCAAAGTGGATTACTTCATGTCTTGTTCTTGTTCATGCACTATCAACAGAAATTAAGCATAAAGAAAAAAATAATCTTCTAAATTTATGAACTCAAGGTACTAGGAAAGCATCATCTTTCCATAAAAGGTTTTAAAAATATGTATTTTCTTTTACTCAGCCATGACTTTTTATGGGAAAAAACAATAGCTATTTATAATCCAGATCAACTGATGGTGCACACCACCACTCCTAATTATTGCATACAGTTTCCAGATTACACGTAAGTATGTGGTACATAAAAGCTGGATAATTCTTTTACTACTGTTATAAAAGGGTTTTTTGTGTTGAAATCACTAAAAATATGAATTTTCAAAAGTTTGTAGCTTTTATTCTACTCAGCCCTACTTTCAGAACTCTTCAGGAAAGTGACAAGTTAGTCTTCAAAGTACTCACTCCTGCAAAAATCTGTCTGCCCAGTATGTAGTGTTAATAATTTATGAGTTTTAGTGCAAAGACATACAACATTAGGATGAAAACTTAGAAAGAAAAGTACTTACATGAAATACTATTTTGATTTAGGGAACATTAAACTGTGGGAGACCTGTACTAATATTCTTGAAAATGCAATTTGCACTTATTTTTGTTTGTGAAAAGAGAGTTCTAATGTTTCATGACTTTATGTGGCACTTCTATTGAACTTCACAACTAAGTTCAGCTTGGGCTGAGACAAGAAGTTGCATTCCATAATGCCTAATCATATCATGGATGGAAAAAAAACTCTACAAATTTTGAAAAATCCATAATAATTCTACTTATAACAACACCTAACTCTTCTGCAGAACATCGTATTCAGAGATGACAGGAAAAAAGGCACACAATATAATAATATTTCCATTCTGACTTACTCTGCTCTGGAGATTTGGGTAAAGTTAATGTTCTATTGATAAAGCCAAGTAAACTACAACACAAGTAGTTGCTTTTGCCTCCCCCTGTCTTGCATGTGTATTTAAATGTCTTTTTGTGTGTTTTGTTTTTGGTTTTTTTTTATTTTTAACTGGACACAGCTGAGTAAAAAATAAAGCAATTTGATTGCTCATAATTTTCATCCCTATAATTAATAAGCAGGGATGAAAGGGATTGACATGAATGAAACAACATAATAAAATGTTTGTTTAAATTGGATACTTCTAGAAAAAGAAATAAAGATTTGGCAGGAATAAAAACTTTTCCATCTAAATTGTACCATATAATCTAAAATGGTTTTAAGCTTAAAAAGTATGAAAATCACATAGCAAAACTGGAAGTAGAGATTTGCCAGACACAGGAAAAACACAGCCATGTAGAGGAGGAGCATTTAGAAGAGCAGTCTCAGCTCAAAATTCTCCAGCTTGGACTATGGCTCAGTGGAAAAACTGAAAAAATACCCCAGTACTCAGGTAATAGCCTTGGTACAGCATATGATCTCAAAGCTTAGTGAGAATGTTCTTATTTTTCCACTGGATAAGGAAATATGATTGAAATAACATTATCTATAAAAGTAACATTCAACACAAACATGAGATACATTGTTGAAAATGTTTAGTCAATATAAATGAACATTCCTTCTTTTTAAACTCATGTGAGTAAGGCTCGCCTTGCCTAATTTTAGTTGTCTACAGTCTGAATGGGAAGATTTGAGGCAGGTGTCTTAGTTCCTGTCATTGGAGATATAATCAATTCAGTGAGTGAAATCAAGGACTGAATAAATACTGAGTTGATCAAGTATTAAAGTCTGTTTTCAGATGAGATGAAAATCTCTCCAGATGACCGTGTCACCAGGCCTCCACTCAATGTAATGGAAGTGTAGGTAGGCAGTCACACACAATCATCTAAATGCAGATGTCCACATTTAGACAAGAATAATTTCATCTGAGGAGTTGCCTGTTTCTAGTAATCTTTAAATGGTACAGAATTATTTGATTTATCTATTTTTATTACTATTAAGTCTGCTAAGTATTTGACAAGCATAAAAATTAGTGATCCAAATAGTATATCCACTATACAAAGACAAGAATTTGAAAGGGAATGATTAATGACAGAGACAAAAAAAGTTAAAATAAAGTATGATTTTCTCTAAGTCTTGGTACTTACCTCTAAGATGGTATTTAAGGGGATTTGACAATTTGGAGTTCGGGTTTGTTTGTTTGCGGTGTTTTTTTTTTAAATAGAAGCCAAAGGATGAGAGAATGTGCATTGATGAGAAAGTGGGAGAGAAAACAAATATTATCAGAGTGATTAACAACCTTTTTCCAACCTTTTACAGGAAGGGACTAGTGGCGTTTATTTGCTGTATTATTGCACTACACTATTATATTAATTCTGTAGCATGACTGAGTCTTGAACAGAGAGAAAATAACTAAGTTTATTCAACTGAAATTTGTTGCCTCCTGTGGGGTATATGACAGCAAAGCATTTTCACTGAAAGCATTTAAACATTTTGGAGTGGAGAGGGGGAGAAGACACTTGCTAAAGAAAACTACCATGTTTTACTTTGTCAGGTTTTCATTTCACACAAAACTCTGGAATTACTAGTTGACAAAATGCTACACAAAATTTTGATTAAATTTTTTGTTTAGTTTTATGATGAATGTTTTGAATTTCTAGTATTTTTAAATATAATATTATTAGAGTATAAAATAGTTTAAAAAGTTTCTTGACATTTACTTGAATAAGTATTTTTTAACAAGGTGATTTGAGAGTATAAAAAGATTTAATGTAAAGCCAAATATGCAGTGAAAATCTAAGAAAGCAACGGAAATAGTTACTCATTACAAAGTTAGGGTTATCAATGTGTCATAATACAAATTTCTTTATGAATATTGATTCTCCCTTGGTAGGACAAAATTGCTGCTGGAAGCAACTGGTTCCATCAAGCTTCCAAATAAGTCAGTTCCCAAGCTAAGTAACCTGGAAAGGTAAACAGATTGTTTCATCTTTCTGAAAACTCTATTTATTATCTTATGTAAAGAGTTCATTATAAAGAGTTTTACATTGAAATATGGTCACTTTTTAGTCTCCTTTCATGCAGTCACACAACTCTTTAACTGCCAGATATAAAAATACTTAATTCTGCAGGTATTAATGGCTTCATATGCCATAAAGCCAGACAAGACACTGTAATAGAATCTTATATGTGGCAAAATGCAGGCCATAGGACTTGAGGGAATTAAATAGTACTGCAGACATTTTTTGACTTTAAATAGTCCCTGTTACAGAATTCATATAATATCTCTGTTACATGAGGTTGTCTCAATAAATCTAGTTTTTGAAACCATGCAGCATGTTGATTCTATATAATTTCAGGCTCTTACTCAGAACATAAGAGGAAGCCTAATATAGAACAAAAGTATTTTATTTTAAAACTTGGACATAGAGCCCTTAGAGAAACTCCAGAGAAGGGCCACAAAGATGATCACAGCGCTGAAGAACAGACTGACAGGCTTGAGGTTGTTCAGCCTAGAGAAGAGAAGCATCTGGGGAGACCTTATAGTGGCTTTCCAGTATCTGAAGGGGGGATACAGGAAAGCTGGAGAGTGATTTTCTGCAAGGGTGTGTACTGAAAGGACAAGGGGTAACAGTTTTAAGCTGTAAGAGGGCAGATTTAGGTCAGACATAAGGAAGAAATTCAAATTCTTAATTGTGAGAGTAGTGAGACACTGGAACAGGTTGCCTAGGGTTGTGAATGCCCCTTCCTGGAATGCCCCTTGTGCAGGTTGTGAATGCCCCTTCCCGGAAGTGTTCAAGGCCAGGATGGATGGGGCTTTGAGTGACCTGGTCTACTGGAAGGTGTCCCTGCCCATGCAGGGGTCTTGGAACTAGATGATCTTTAAAGTCCCTTCCAACCCGAAACATTTTGTCATTCTCTGTTTTTATTTTGTCGTCTTATCAATAATATTTGAAATCACATAAAACCAATACAGCAAATAGTGGAACAACACGTGTTTACAGTACATTCACAGTAATTTGTATTAATTATATTAAGGTAGATGTTTTCTTTGTAAATAAAGTTAATGTAAATGACAATGGATTTGTGATACCAACTCTTCTGATAGGTTGACTGGAATAGATGAGTAGCTGTCAGTGCAGAATTGTTTGAATAACACTGCTAAACCCAAAAAATTATTAGTAGGGAATGGAATACTCCATTTACTTGTGGCATAAATTAAATTTTTAAGTGTATATTTGCCTGGGCTTCTGCTGGATTTAGTCAGACTTTAGCTGGCAACTACATCACTGATCCATCCTGTCCCAGTCTCTCTGCAGAGGCTGTCTTTACAGCCCTCAAACAGATCAAGAGTCTCACTCAACTTGATGTCATCTGCAAATTTACTGAGGGTGCCCTGGATCTCCTTTTCCAGGTCATTGATAAGGATATTAAACAAAACTATCCGAAACACTGAGCCATGGGGAACAACACCACTTGTGACCAGCTGCCAATTTCATTTAATTCCATTCACCACAACCATCCAGCCAGTGTTTTACACAGTGAAGAGAACACTCATCCAAGCCACGAGCTGCCAGTTTGTCCAGGTGAATGCTGTGGGAAAAGCTTTATTAAAGGCTACATAGACAACATCCTCAGTCTAGGGTCACCTATGGTCATCCTCTAAGCAGGTCACCTGGTCATAGAAGGAGGTCAGGTTACTCAAGGAGGACCTCCTTTTCATGAACCCATACTGATTGGACCCGCTCATCTTCTGTTCTGTATGTGGCTTGTGATGGAACTCAAGATTATCTGCTCCATAACTTTCCCTGGCACTGAGATCAGACTGACAGGCCTGTAGTCAACCGGATGCTCCTTTCAGCCCTTCCTGTACAAGGGCATGATGTTTCCTAGCTTCTCACTCTATCTACTCTATTATAATATATGCATATTTAAATTGTGATGTAGAATAGTTGATGTCTTTTATGATGTCCATTTAATGACTTTTATCTTCTAGGTAAAATATAATGGAAGAAATATCTTTGGCTTGCTAGATTGACTTTGCACCACAAAAAGTAACTATACAATGAAGTAAAAGTTAATTTAAAGACAATCTTATGATATGAAAGGAATTCTAGTCTGTTTATATGTGAGAAGTCATGATGGGGTTTACACAGGTACATATATACATATAAAAAGTTAATATATCCATGCTACAGGAGAGAAAAAACGTAGTTTGTTAGACTAGGACCTCACAAGTATTTTAGTGTAGAGAATCTGCTTCTCAAATGTAAATGGGTCAACTACAAGAAGATTAGATAATAGCCACTGAGATTTGATTTATGCAATGATTCTTTTCTTTTTCTTCAAATTAGAAAATATTAACAAGGCTGAAAAGGATCATTATTATATATATAGCGCTAAGAATTTTGAGTTTCTTTGTAAAAGAATTCAAATTCAGGATTTCAAAGGGCATAAATTTGTTGGAAAGTATGGGTTGACAAGGTAAGACTTTGTGTCATCTCACAGGAAAGTGTAATCTTTTCCGCAAAAAGCCTTTTACATATTTAGAAATCAAAATATGATTTAAAGTTGAAATATCACTCCTGACTGCATATTTTTGTATAAATAACAATTAGTGAAAAGCAGAAAAGCATATAAGGTGTCTTATTACTATTGTCACTTTCTAAATAATTTCAAATGGCAGCCTATATAGAGCATTTTCAGTTAAGTAGCAGCTGTAAATCCTAACCCTCACCACCATTTACATGTCCACCTCCAACCCCCAAGTAAAGAAGTGTGGGGGGAAAGTTCTTACAGTGTACTTTGTACTTCAACAGCTACTCTATGACTTGAACCCAAACAATTTGGTTTATAGCTTAACAGTATCCCCCCATGCTATGCTAGAGACATTCTTTTATCTGTAGCGTTGATGAACCTAAATATTGTTATGAATTCTCTGGTTCTGCTTCAAGAAAGTTTGGTTGTTAGGCTGATGTCTCACATCTGTGCAAAAACAAGCCCCAACTGTTTCACCACCTGCAACATCTCTTCAAGTAATGGAAGAGATGTCTGGTTTTCTGTAGTAAGCGAAGATGCCAAAATTTCTGCACATTAACATAGCCTTTGTTCTTTTCTTCTCAAGCTCAGCTTCTCACTGTGCACGTATAAATTTTATCTCCTCTTTTTTACTTAGCACGAGAATGCTCAGCCATAGACATCTGTGGGACAATGAATCAACTGGTGATTACTCTTTTCTTATTACAGAAATAAAGGCACTGGGGACTGTATGACACAGAAACATTTCCAGAGGCCTTCCAAGTGTCACTATAGCGAAGTTTCTACACAACTCTTGGGCTCTACATTTAAAGTGCATAGAAAAATTTGGTACCGAATTTGACTCTTCCACATTAGAGGAAAGTACTATACATGTTAGACATCATTCTAATAACAGAAAAGCTTATTTCTTCTTTCTGTTACTGGAAATCTTGTTTCCACTCTTTCACTTGTGTGACAGTTATAGAGCATATTTTATATTTATCTTTAATTACTTTCAGAGGAAAGAGTTGAGATATTTGCTCTGTTTCACATTTTGATACCTGAGTGTTCAAGAAAACAAGGAACCATGAGCAGAATAATTTATGTCATCCTTATTTACAAAATCCCAACTTTTTTTTTTCAAAATTTATTTTATTGCTTTTCCCTGTGATTAAGTGTTTATTAAAGAAAGGATGTTTAAAACTGCTAAACCTAATAACAGTTACAGTCTGCAAATGTGATTTAAGCATCAAATAACTTTCCAATGACATTCAGGTATTCTTATTTTAGTTATTATTTTGTTTTTAAAGATTTTATACTCAATCTGTATTTTTATTTTCTTAGTTATCGTGCAATATATTATAGTTACAAATAGTCTAAGCAGTGATAAAATCAATATGATTTAGGTATTGACTAATATCTAGTCAGTTCAAAAATGCCTTGATGACTGCCTTGATTAATTTATTATTCCCTCCCTCCAAACATTCCTAAAAAATCCAAAAGACAACTTTAACTGCATTATAGATGGTTAGCTGGGATTTGAGAGAGATTCCATTTTACTGGAGAGGGAAGGATAAGCTCATATTTTAATGTAGTCTTAATGATCACTCTTAATGATCATTTCCTTGTACTGCTCAAAACATTGTAGTTATCTATTCTGAAGTATTAGCTCAGATACTGTTAGCTGAGAGGTTTGGAGATGAGGGAGAGAATTGCCATGATTTTATAGTATAGTAGAGGGATACACTTGACAGAAGATGTCAAATCTCTGATTTGTTTGGAAAGCTGTTCATGTCTTGTCTTACCTTCTTTGGCATTAAAGAGCATCTATTCTTTCATTGCAAGACTAAGATTTTACAGGTGTAAATCCATATGATTTTAATAGTGGATCCAGAATTTTTTGCTCTACTATATAGTGATAACTCTTAGATAGACATCACATCAATTGATCCAACTGTTCTGCAGCCTTTCCAGAATCAGTGAGAAACGTGTTCAATGATATGGAAATTTTTTTTAAAAACTACGTAACTCCAGGCAAACATAATAGGACTACTTCAGAAAGTGCAAAAAAAAGTCCCAAATTTTGTCATGAAGATCTACTTAAAACTCCTCTGTTCATCCTTTTATTTGGTGATGCAATGTCCACTCTTCAACATGGCAAGCAAGACATGGTGTTGTTAGACTGATATGTTCTCCATATATAAAGCATATATGCTAGCAGTATAAGTTAAATATAATATTGCAAATTATATATATATATATGTATATATGTATGTATATTTTTATTTATGTAGTTCTAGTTCTATTGCTTCTGTCTACTAGTTAGATAGAAGGTCTTAACATCATTAAGACAGTAGGACCTGTTCAGGTTGTCCCACTACCCTGACCAAATATAGCAGTACATTCTTCCTGTAGTCTCTCATTGTTTTCTGGTTTCCATTAGCAGTCAAAATTTACTTCAAAAAACTGATTGCAGTTGGTAATGTTTTCTTGGTGTAGTATTATCTTTAGTTTTACTCTACATCTATTTTCATAATATTCTCGTGCAAAACAGTAATTATTTGAAAGATGGACTCAGTAAGTGTAACAGTAATTATTTGAAGGATGGACACTGCATATGGTGCTGTAGTTTGTATTTGTGGCTAGAAAGAGAGTTGGTAACACACCAGTCCTTTATCTATTGCTGAGAACTTCTTGTGCTGCATCAAGAATTTATAACTCCACCTCATGCCCAATCCAAATAAGTAGGCTAGGAATGGGCAAGAGGCTGGGAGAAAACACAGTTGAGAAGTTTGATGCAAATTAACCAAATGGATATTCAGTACTGTATGCTGTCATGCTCTACAAGATACAGTTCAGGGAAAAGAGTAGGAAAAGGGGAAGTTTGTGGACTTTGTCTGCCCAAACAGCTGTTGTGCATGCTGAAGCCCTGCATCCCAGGAAGTAGCTGGATATCCAGTGACTGATAGAAAGCACTGAGAGAACTCCTTTTTCTGCTTTGTTTTCTTGCACAGCTACTGCTTTCCTTACCAAGCTGTCTTTATCTTGATCCATTAACCTTCTCATTTTCCTTTTATTTTGCTGCATCCTGCAGAATGAGCAAGAGGCAAGGGTCAGTACTGGATGAGGTCAAGCAACCACAGAGTTTAGGGGGACAGACAGTCAGATTGCATATAGGTAGATACACACACACACAGATACATGTATAAGGGAATTGGTGTTGAGTTCTGTTTACTTAACACAGCTTTTGTAATGGATTGCCATTGGTATGGCATGAAGCAAATCATGTCCCAAATGATAATGCCTAGGAATGAGTACACGGTTTTTCCATCTGGAAAAAAAAGCACAACTCAAGAAAAATATTTACAAATCTCATTTCTATGCATGCAAAATCCATGACCTGAAAAGGGCATTTTTTCACAATGTGGTTATGAGGCTTAGATCAACATCTTTGAGATAGCTAAAGAATAACCCACATCTTTTGGAAACAGAAATGCAATGGAAGTTTCCTGTGGGGGAGATATGTTAAAACCAAGGGTAGGAGATTAACAAATTAAACAAAGAAGTAAACACTAAAAAAGGCAGACCACATACTCTAAATACCAATAAAACTCTGAAAAACTCTGAAACACATATATGTGCATTTACTATGCTACCAAAAATGTTTCCATTGCACTTTTTTCTTTTGGGTTAATAAAAGGAAATTCAGGGAAGAGGTGAAACCCATATGACATATCTGTCAAAATATTAATTACAAAAAACCTCTTTATAGTTTCTAACAGTAGATGTTATTTTATGCACATGTTTTGATGTCAGCATGATTATCTCCTTGTCATTCCTGGTTTGAAAGTACTCTGCTTGCTTAATTTGACAGCATTTATTCACCTTCTCTAACTTTTTTAATGTGTATTTAATCAGAAAATCTAGCATTCTGTTGTCAAGTATATCTTTGCTCTAGTAGGTAAATCATTCCTGACCTTTTCTAGATTGTCTGCAATGTCCCTTATTTGACATGATTAACACTATTCAATTTATGCTGTGCATGTCATTTTTCTCTCACATATTTATTCATGATGCATACTTTTTTTCATTTTTTGTTTGTTTCCCTCCCCCCCTTCAATCTTTTAATTGTTTTTGGAATTAAGAAGTCATTAGTGAAAGAAGTGAGAGAACTAAGTATGAAAATTATTAAATTTTAACTAAATTTGAACCATAAGATGTCCCCTGTGTATGAGTTTCTTAACAGATAATCTATCACAGAAAATATCTGCACTATTTTCCCAGTGTTTTAGATCATAACATTAAACCTTACAGTTGTACTATGCTGAAAAGCATAAAGTTTTAGTGAACAGGTATTTTTCAAAGGACATATCTACACAGATAGATGTATAGTAGACTGTCACTACAACTGAAAATTTAATTGGATCAAGGTACAAACCCAGTAACGAACAAACATAATACCATGTATTGAAAATAAAATGCAGATGAACTTTTTTGACTTGGACAAAAAAATTTTGAGCTTTATTTAACAAAATGTCTAAGCACAACTTCCAACGGTATGAGAGGAGTTATGAAATGGCATATGCCTTCTTATCCATTTGTATTATTGACAGAACATGGATTTGTAGTATGCAGAGTTGACAATTTCCAACTGGATGTTGAAGCACTGATTTACATGACAGGAATTGTGACCATTAGTTGCCATGCTGGAAAAGGATGTGGACAGATTCAATGTGGTCAGGTGCAATCAGTCCTAAAATTAATGCATAAATGTAAGAGACACTTTTTCATTATTGCCTACTTTGGGGGAAACAGTGGGTGCAGTATTGTCAGAGTTCAGACTGATAGATATTGATACAAATCATTTTTATATGATCTGCCTATTTATTAGAATTGCTTTTCTGTTCTTTTTATGGAAGTCCATGATGCATTGCATTCTGAACTTCCCAGTGTTTGGATCGGTGTCCTCATTGCAAGAAATAATCAAATGGATTCCTTACTTTATTCTTAAAATCTTCTGATTTATTTTAGGATATAACCTCCTAAATTATTTCATATACCCTTTTGTTGTCTAGGTAATTTATCTTACTGTAGAAAACACATTATACATATTTTGAAGACAAAAAATATTTAATAAATATAAGAACATGCAAGTACACAAACAGAAATAGAGAAAAAGATCTGAGAAGATACTAAGTCCAAAGGTGTTTTCAGCATTGGTGAAACTCAGGATTATCAATGTCATGACAAACAGAGAGGAATTATAAATACAAGCAATTTTTTCTTGATCAAGCATCTATGAAACAGAAGCATTTTCAACGCCATTTTAGATTACTTTCAAAATTATGTTTTGCACAACAAGGTTCTCTCACTTTAAATCCAGATGTGCAAAGCTGAATCAAGTAAGAAGCTATTGGAATGTGAAATTTTGCAAAGGTGAGGGTATTCTCCTTTGCATATTTATCTTTTGAATTCAGCAGGTGAAAAAGGGAAAGCCTGAGTGCTGAAAAACTGCGAGTTCTCTGGACACAAAGGTATTTAAAGGAAATTAACACTACTACAGTGATACAAGCAATCTGATTAATGATGATTTTTTTAGTCTAGGGCAGTAGTGTTACTTCTGGGCTTCAGGACAGTATATGTACAGAATTATGCTTATGGAGGAGAATCAGAAAATACATCCCTTGCTGCTAGTTTTAAAAAGAAATCAAAATATTGTGAAGGTGAATACAGTATCAGAACACTAAAAGTAGCAGCAGGAGAGAAAAAACTCATAGGATATACAAACACAAATCTGTCATTAGTGTAAATCTGAGAAAACCATACCTCTGCAGTATTTTTAGCTGAGTTTAGGTGTTGCTTTCACCTCTATGGCACTATTTTTGAGAGAGAGAATTGTATGTGAATTTCTTCCTATTTCTTCCCTTGCAGTACTGTATTTGGTTTATTGTCCCTTATCTATCTTGCTTCTCTAATAAATGCTTCTTCTGTCATTTCATCTTAGATCTGTAGGGGCTTCACTTTTTAACTTTTTTTTGTTGTTGTTTACTTAGAGCATGTTCTGTGACAAGCAAGGTGTTCTATGTACTAACTCTATGAAATAAATACCTGCTTATACATACTTCCTCAAAACAAAATCCACAAAGCTGTTGAAGTTTTTCTGCAGTAAGCTCTGAACTAATTATGTTTTACAATCTGCTGTTTTCCTCTGCAATTGTCTGCTTGCTATTGGAATCCACAAGATCTGTACTTCTAGCTAGAAGCAAACTCATATATTCACATCCTGTGGCACAACAGTGAGCAGTGATACAAGCCCAGATTCCTGCAGATTTCCCATAGCTGATGCAGTACCGTGCCTGGGCTAATGGGACTTTATTCTCAGTCAGTGTATTTAGATGAAGGACTGTACAAATATAATTATACTGCTTCTAAATCCAAGACTAACTTACTCAACACTACCTTGATTATTTCTAATGATGTTCTACATTGTTATGGACTTATAGCAAAATTTAAAAAACTTATATTAATGAATATTTCTTGGGCAGTTAATGTGTAGCACCAGCTAGCCTCTGTGTTGTATGATTAGCAGTTATGGCAAGTACTTGTCATAATTCACTTTACCTCTGATACACTCCTAATTCAGACATGTATAGCAGCAGCCAATATTAACATTGTGCTGTTGTTCTCTAAAACACAATAATCTGGTCAACCTCAGAAATAAGGTAGAACAATTACAGTGTTAGAAGAATGACTAGACCAGTAAAATGCAAATCCTTTACTTAAGTTGTGTATACTTACCATCATTTAACTAGTAATTAAAGTGACTAGGAACACCATTCACATTTGATAGGAAGAATACATTACAGTGATGAGGGCAGTTTAAGAATATTTTCTTCCTATAGAATAGTTTTTTTATTTTTTGACATGACAGGAAACCTGCTATTTGCTTGAGGCAGTGCTAATATAGAAAGGAAAAAACAAACAAACAAACAAACAAAAAAACAGCCATATATATGACGCATATAATGCAATGCATTGAAACAATATAAGTCCGGTAAAAAAAAAAAAAAAAAAAAACAATGACACTGATCCAGGGATCATCAGATTTCTGCTAGTCTATTTGAAAGAAACTTTGTTTCTGCCTTCAAACATTTTCCAGAGCTGCAATAGAATTTGGATGCATGACAGAGGTCATATTTCCCCAACGTACAGTTTTATAGAGAGCAAGGCTAATGATCCTGGCTAGTCTAAGTCACAATGAAGTCTGCTCCACATGATATTACTTTTATCATCAAGATCAGCATAGGAAACACCCCAAGCTAAAAATGGTTTGACATGATTTGAAACAAACTGCTCATTCTCATCTTTCTTTAAAGGAAGAACATGGATGATAACATTGAATTTGTCTAGATTTTTCCATAAAACTCCTTTCCAGTCTTCAACAATTTGCAGACCTGTTTAGACAAATAATATTTCTCTCAACTGAGGTCTTCTTCTCTATGTTAACCATATAAGATCCATTCAGAGTTGAGGGAAGAAGAATTTAACAGAAGGTGAGACACAGAATCAAGCAAGAAATTATGAATACATTTAGAAGGCTCCAAAAATCATGGAGACATATGTCTAGCATCCATATTATATATGCAGAAGCAGCTTATTAAAATGACATGGAAAAAATTTTGATAAAATGAAAATTTAGGCAGTTACTGAAGCTATAGACTTTTAATCTCTTTTTGTCTCCTCCAAGCCTCTTACATGCCTCTCATCTTTCTTATCTTATTGACTATTCTACTTCCTTTGTAAACTGCTCCTGATTCCCTGCTTATTCCTAAAAGTTTTACAGGACTTTCATTGCCCTTTCAATATACCAATCCACATTACTTTGTCTCCCTCAACAGATATTTTTTCTGGTGTGCTCCATTCTGCAATCATAGAACAATTTAGGTTGCATGGGATCATTGGAAATCATGTCATCAAAACTCCTGTTGGAAGAGGTTCAGTGAGAGTAGGTTGCTAAGGCTTGCATCCAGATGCAATCTGAATAAACAATTCCAATTGTATATGCAAGGAGCAGGGGCAACTTGTTCCTTTAGCTGACCAAAATAATTATAAAGAAAAAAATACCTTAAATGTATCCCAAAGAGTTTTTGGCTTTATCTCTCTGTACATTCCAATCTGGAAAAGAGTGTCTAAATTCCTGACAATCCTTCTGCTCTTAAGACTGAAAAATGACAGTTTTCTCAGCCTATCCTGTTTTATCGTGTACTTATTATCTTGGTAGTTTTACACTAGACTTTCTGTTTTATTGAAGAATCATTTCTCCAAGCTATCAATATCCTGAATAACAGCCCTACTCTCCAGCAGAGCAATTAGTGGAGAATTTGTACTGGGAAGTTCAAAGGTAGAAAAAGGAATTCTCTATAGTCCATATTTAATGTTTTTTCTGTTCATTTTATAGATGTTTGTTCATTTCCATCACCTTCTCCTCCATAAATGAAGATCAGTAAGTAGAGTTGCTTATCTCATCTCGAGACAGTTCCTTTAAGCAGAGAAGTTGTTGGTATACCTGTACCACAGATGCACAGTCTTAGTTTCATTGAAAAAATGTTGGCATAGGGTAAGAAGGTAGACAATATAAAAGTACATAAAATAAAAAAGGTAAGATAAGGATACCAGTGTTATTAACAAGAAAGTAGTCATTAGTAGTCCAAGGACTCAAGGAGACACTTACCTGCAATATTACAAAACAATAAAAGTCCCTTCAGGGAACTAGATGGTGATGATTCCTAGAAGCAATAGAGGTTGAGCTTTCCCCACCTGACATATGAGTGCCTGGTCATAGATATTAATTGAGCTTTGTGAGCAAATTAATGCTTTATCTAGAGGGTATTAATTCCTGTTCTGTACTTTTAATTTTTGTTTAACTTTCTTCCAGGGTCACTGTGCCTGGTGAAGGATATCTGAGAAATAGAGACCCAGAGAGAGAGGATTACAAACCAGCATTGCAGGAAGATTTTTGCAAACCACATAAATATTTAGCTTGAAGATTTTTATGTGCTTTACAGAGACAGCAAACATGAGAACATATGCTGCATGACTGCCTGTTCCTACAGAAGGAGATTCTCAGCTTGGTTTCCTTTTCTCCAGCAATCATATATGTTGTGAACACCAACCAATGTCTTGCCTGCTACATGTCAATAACAGAATGCAGCTCTCACCTTCCTGGTAGCAGAGAATGCAGATCTAAGGCATAAATTCACCTCTAGCAACATGTTTTAATTTTGACTGGATGAACAAAAAACACAGACTAACAAAAATGAAAAAGTCTGCCACTCACTAAAGATACTGTTGTTCTTCAACAAACCGTTGTTCCTCATCTTCAGTCTTCTATTGAAAATAGGACTCAATTTGTGATCTTCCTTGTTCGTCTTCAGTGGGGACTCAAGAGCAAGGAGACAGTAGTCCTTTCATCTCTATCAAACTGTTAATTCTACAAACCAGAAGACTACCCTAATTGTTCTCTTTCTGGTCCACTTCCTTCTGTATTTAGTACTTGGAAGAGCATAGAACTGATTTTAAGCACTCTAAGGAAATATTTGACCCACATTATTCATATAAATTATTTTATCTCTTGATTTATGTAATATGTGTGTCTGAGATGGATGATATGTTTCATTGAGATCACTATAAGAAGAAAACCCAAACAACGTTAAAATTAAGCATTAATAATTCATGCATTTTTAGACATTTGTTTCAGTTAAATAAAATAGAAATGTAGCCACATAAAAATCCATACAGTTTTAAGCTGATTAGATCAATAAAGTATGATCTCATGAAGTGTTTTAATATTCTTCTTCCTTTCTATGCTGACTTCAGAAAAGCATCTTCTTTTTTATGTTGAATACTGCAAAACTGTTAAGTGGATACATTCTAAAATCATTCAAAGAATTCCATTAGTTGAAATTAACTTCTTTGTAAGATTTACTACTCCAGATAATTATAAAAATGATGAAAAATAAAAATAAACCTAAGCATTCTCTCCAAGTGGTTTAACTTGGATAAAATATAGACATCAGCCTTCATAGTGGAATAAAAACTTTCATCTTCTTTTCAAAAATCTGCTGATTTAATTAAAAAGTGGTTCTAGAAATTACACCTGCATACGTGAATCTAGAGAAACTCATGTCACAATATCCAGCTCACAACTTTAAAAAGTAGTTGTGAGGAAACAAGTACTCAAAGAAAATTTTATGTATGTGATATTTTTTCAGTGATGATCAAAAATGGTAAGTGTCTTAAATGGGGATTGGTGGAAAAGCAAGACAAAAGAAGCAAGTAAATCTGAAACCAGAAAAAGAAAATGGAACTTAACTACGTGTAGTTGCAGTCTGAACATCACCATCTGTTGCTAGTGACATCTTATTTTACCATTCCACGAGGAAAAATTTCATTGTAGAGCTCATCTTGGGAGAACTTCAGTATAAAGCTAAGATATACTCATCTGTGTCATCTTAGTAAAACTCACATCAGTGTCTCTAAATAATCTATATACAACCAGAATGAAAGGATAAAGAATGTGTTCATTAAATTTAACTTGATTATGAAGTCTACAAAATCTGAAGCAAGACTAGCTAAAGAGAAGGAACTGGTAAATAGTTAAATTCAACATCTTCATGTTACCTTCTTATTAAAGCAAGAAATGATCAGAGACTCTGAATATTTTATACCATATCCACACAATGAGTTAGATTTTTAAAATTGAAAAATAGAAACTGTGCTTACTGAACTTATCTTATAATGGTATTACATATATTCTTGTTCTGTTCCTAAAAATTCCTACTAATTCTGTACTTATCAGTTATGTATTCTTCCAACTGTATGACCAATGAGGAAGGTAAAGAAAAAAACAGGAAAGCTACATGCTTGTTTTTAAAAAGAATGTCATCTGACTGAATTAAAACTCTCCTAGAACAGCAATCCCCATAGAACTGCAGTCGCAATCAATTTTTGCATAGTTAATGAAAGTTAACAAATTGAGGTTAGGATACAAAACCAAAACCAAAACAAAGCAAAACAAAAAAACCCACCAAACAAACCCCCAGAAAACCAAACCAAACCAAAACCAAAATCGATTTAAAGATTTTTGATGCGGTTTTATTGGAAGACAGGTTTATTTATTAATAGTATCTCTTGCAGCTTCCTTTCTATGTCATGAAGTGTGAAGGGTGCAATTGCAATTTCAGTGACTCTGCTGTAGTTCTATAACTCTTCAATAAATGCTTTAATGTCAATCAATTATCTCTCTGTTGTAGCTGACTGTCCTCCTCACACTGCAGTTCTATTCATTCAATTCATATTGAATTCTGTTCCTGTATGAAAGGGACTTTTGCCTAGTATGGGGAAGACAGAACTGATTGACTGGTCTTCTGTGCAAGAATTCTTAAAGAAATACTGCAAAGATCCAAAAATTGCAACCTGCTGCTCCATCGATGAGTTTGAATGGAAATGGTGCTGAGAGAGATCAATTTAACCTACCGGAGACACTGCCAGCAGCAGGAAAGTCTTCCTCAAATTAGTCTTCATTAAAAACAATTTAGGAAAAATTATGAAATCTACACAATTTGAATGCGGTGGCTTTGAAAAAAAAGAGTAGAAAAGTCAAGAAAATACAGTCTTTTTTAAACCACTGTTTGAATATCTGTTTTCTCTAAAGACTGCAGTAATGTTACGCTGCTCTGAAAGAAATACTACCCTATAGCTTTGATCATCTAAATATCTGGGATATAATAAAAGCTGTATAGCAGGTTGTGTGAGAAGAATTTCTTAAAGTGTACACATTCTAACATAGTTTGGCATTTTCATTCTGATTCCTTTCTCCAATTAAAACATTAAAAAAACACATTTATGGTTTCCTTAAACTGGTATTGCTAAAGTTAAGTACAAAATAAGTAGGTATTTTAGGGGAAATGAAAATATATTTTTAACATCCACAGAGCAAAATAATTTCCTTTAAATCCAGACAAAACTTGATTTTTTGTATCTTTTTCCCCAAAATGGCTTTTGAAAGAGATTTAACAGAATTTTAATGCTTCTGAGTTAATAAATTTGTTTTACCATAGCTATATTTTATGATACTAGGATCATTAATACTTATGGGGGCATAGTATAATAATTCAAAAACCTTACTAGCATCTTGCTTTAATTTGCTGTGTGATGAAATTCACAAAGATATTTCCTATGCTATGAGAGACACATTTAGTAGAAGATTTATATTATCCATCTATACCAGTATCTTCAAAGTATTCTTGCAGTATGTCATAGCTTTCACCTCCTTCTATTTCATGATACAGTAATGACCTTATATGATACTGTATAAAACATAAATTAACTTAGTAGATTCTTTTGTCCAAAGCTTCCAATCTAGAATACATTTTTCTACAACTTGTAGTTTATTACTGTTGTTACTGTTTTTACCTCTTCAATATTTAATTTTTCTCTCTTCATCAGTTTTAGACAGTTTTGGTCTCTGAAAGAAATAAATAAAGTCTACCATATATTCAGATCATTAGGTAATAAAATTTAGCAGTATTTATTCTGGATAAAAAGTACCTTCCCAGAACAGACCATAAAAATAGTTTTTACAGGGAGAGTAATACAAGCTTTGATTAAATGTTCCCCAAACTAATCATACTGATAGCAATTCTCTAGTATCTTGGTTTACACATTTTAGTACAGATATGGATAACTTTATGCAAATGAGCCCTTGGAATATCTAGAAATTTTTGATCTCCCTGACCACAGATATTCTGTGCACAGTTGTGTGACTGCTACATTTTTATGACTGCATAGATCAATGTTCTGCAAGTACCAAAAAAATTGAGATCCTGAAATTCATGTTTTCTATATGAAATCAGAGAGGATCCACTGTGTTTGTTCAGATGCTTATTTACCCTCCCTGCTATTAATTCCTTCACTGTGGAAAATTGATTGGCATTATTTCATCCTATCATATGACTTGTGTTTGGTTGTTTGAACAAGACACTACTTGCCTAGTCTGCATGTAGCATTATGCTTCATTTTGCAGAACTTCATGATTTGAAAGAAACAGAGCCAATCTAAATGGTGATCTGAAAAGATTCCATCCCTACATTTCAGTCACACTTAAGGTACACAGGGCCCACATCATCTCTTTTGATGAGCTAGATCTGCAGCATATGACTTCAGACTAGGAGAACCACAGATGTCTTGGCTTTCCAAATGCTGACAGTTCTGTTTGTGCTGCTGCTTCTTTAGTTTCTCCTCCCTTAATACTCAATTTCAGTCCTCTTCATAATTTCCTTTGTCCTGGTACAACTTTAGACTTCAAATGGGATACTACATCACCTAGTGAGAAAGACCCAGCTATGGAAAGAAGGTTATTTTTTCAACCTGAGGAGTTTTCCCATTCAGTTCATCTTATATTCAAGGAAGAGCCTGGACTGACAGTATGCAGAATGTAGTGCAGGGGCAGGATCAGCCAGGTAAAGGCATTTTAAATTAAAATTTATTTGAAAAACTGCCTTCTAACACCCTATTGCTAGCACATTGGACTGAGAGAGAAGGAGGGTGTTTCTGAGGAAACATAAGGTCCCAGAACCACAGCAGAGAAGTCAAAAACAGTGTTTTCCCTGGAAAGTGTCACTTTACAACACTGGCTTTGACCTTACCCAATAATGCTCTTAGTAGAATTTCATCTCAGATAAAATGCTGGTAGAAACCTGCCGAATGCTTCTTGTTAATTAAAAGTCCCTTGTTCACTTCTAGCTATTAATATGTGGTTTCTCCCAATTCTTTAGTGTTTTATAAAGTATATCGAAGCGTCTTATATAAATATTAGGTAACAAGGATATCAGTATGCCGTAAACAATTACTTTCTGCCACAAAAAAATTGTGGAAAGGGAATGTTTATTAATCAACTTACAATTTATCTGGAAAAGAATAAAGACAGAGAAAAGCACTTTTCCTTAACAAATTTTATGATCAAATCTAGGCACTGCTATGACAATGAAATTAATTTTTTTCTATAAATATTGACTGACATAACAGATAGCTTATTACTTGCTTCTTTATTGACTGAGTCCTGAGCTGGTTTTTGCTTGGTTTTGTTGCTGTGGAGTTGTTTGTTTCATTCGTTGTTTTGTTTTGGTTTGGTTGGCTGGGACTTTTTTATTTCATTTTGTTTGGTTTGTTTTTTTTCTTGTCCAAGACTCTTGTCAGACTACATTTACAGTTTTGTGGAAGAGTGAAGGACTGAGGCTGCTAAAAGGTTTTTGACAGATTGCCTCTTTTCTGTCTACCAGTAAATCTATACCACTAGTAAGATTTTGTTCTTTATTAGGGTTTTTGGTTAGCTTTTGTTGTTGTTGTTGTTATTTGTTTGTTTTTTTCCCTGAAACTAGGCCTTATTTTATTTAGTCCTGTAATCCAGGGTATTAATGTGTTGTTATAGAATCCTAGAACCAGAGAATCCTAGAATGGTGTCACAGTTTAACACTGGCCCGGCAATTAAACCGAGTAGCAGACGCTCTCTATTAATCTCTCTCTCCTCCCTGATAAAAAAGGAGAGAGAATAAGGGAGAGAGACTTATGGGTTGGAAACTAAACTACACAACTTTAATGAAACAGTAATGATAAATAAGAAAAATTACTAAATATATACAAATATACAGTAAAAAGGATACCACATTCCTCCCCCCTTTTCCCCCAATAACTCTCACATCACCACCAAGGCTGCAGGGCAGCCCTGGGAAAGTCCAGGTTGGACTCCTGGAGTTGGCAGCAGTTGGGAACTGGAGGCAGGAACACACAGATCAGGACCACAGGCACGGATTAGGACCACAGGCAGACGAACGGACGGAATCCTTCCAGGATGCCAGGTGAAGGAAGGGAAGCAGGAAAGGCAGGAAGGGCAGGCAGCCGGAAGCTGGAAGCAGGAAATCGGGCTTGGCCCTCGTGATCCCTCAAATTTATGCTGAGTATGATGTATGTGGGATGGAATACTCTGTTTGGTGAATTCGGACATCTATCTTGTCCGTTCCTCCCCAAAGGAGGGATGCAGGTGGGACCTCTTTATTCCTTCTGGAGGGTAAAAGTTTTCCTCAGAGCTGAGCAGTGTCCTTGGCTCTGCACACCAGTCTCTAGCAGTAACTATAAACATCAAGTGTTATCAGTCCTAGAAGCACACACTGTCTGAGAAACTTGCTATTAATTTCAGCAAGTGCAACTGCTTACAAGAGACTTAGCTAAAAGCAAAAGTACAAGACAGAAAATCACCTTTATCCTGGCCCAAACCAGGACAAATGGTTTCTGTTGGAAGGGACCTTAAAGATCATCCCATTTTAACCCCAGTGGCATGAGCAGGGGCACCTTCCACTAGACCAAGTTGCTCAAAGCCTCATCAAACCTGGCCTTGTAGAATTTCAGTGGTGGGACAGCCACATCGTACATAGGCAACCTGTTCCAGTGTCTCACCATCCTCACAGTGAAGAATTTCCTCCTAATATCTAGCCTAAACCTACCCTTTTTCAACTGAAAGCATTTCTTCTGTTCCTGTGCCCAGCTTAGGAGAGGTGCCCCAGGTCTCTGATCATCTTCTTGGCCTTACTCTGGACTTGCTCTAACAGCTCTATGTTCTTCTTATGTTGGAAGCTCCAGAACTGGGCACAGTACTCCAGATGGAGTCCCATGAGAGCAGAGTATAGGAGGAGTATCACTACTCTCACCCTGCTGGCCATTCTTCTTTTGATGCAGCCCAGGATATGCCTGACTTTCTGGGCTACAAGCACACATTGCTAGATCATGTTAAGCTTTTCATCACCCAGCATCCAAGTCCTTCTCTTCAGGGGCATTCTCAGTGCATTCTTCACTTGGAATTTCCCTGACCCACATACAGGACCTTGCACTTGGCCTTATTGAACTTCATTATGTTGGCATGAGCCCACCCCTCAAGCCTACCAGGATCCCTCTGCATGGCCTCTCTTCAGCATATTGGGCACACCACATAGTTTGAGATCATCAGCAAAGTTGCTGAGGGTGCACTCAATCCTACTGTCTATGGCACTGATGAAGATGTTAAACAGCATTGGTCCCAGTATGAACCCACTGAGGAACTCCACTCATTGTTAGTCTCCACTTAGACATTGAGCAGCTGATTGCAGGTTTTGAGTGTGAACATCCAACCAGTTCCTTAATTTCTCCTGCCCATCAAGTCCTAGTGTGTCTCTAGTTTAGAGACACAGTCCAATGTGTCTCTAGTTTAGAGACAAGGTTGTTGTGTGGGATAATGTGAAATGCTTTTCATTGTCTTCAGTTTCTTGGTTCTTAGTTTTTGATTCTCCAGTTCTGAGCTCTTATTTCCCGTGTTCACAGTCTGTTTAATATTTTTCCATTTTGTTTCTAATTTCTACCTTCATTTTGACAGAAGGGAATTTTCATCAAGTTTTTCCTGTTTCTTTAGAGAGGATGCTTTCTTCTATTTTGGACCTTGCTTGAAATGAAAATCAGTTCTTTCCTCTGAAAGATAACTCAGAGCAAAGGTGTAAGAAATTCTTGCTTTTTCTTTTTGTTTCTCAAGGGAAGTTATGTTAGCTATTATTCTATTACTCAAACTCTTCAACACATAGGGAAGGTCATTCAGAAGTCTAATGAGAAAACATATGGCATTATGCTTTCAGTATGCAATCTCACCTTTACAGGAAGGATTTATTTGTGTGCAAGTTACACTGCCTTTGCCAGGTAAAGTTGTATAAGGTCTCTAGTGTGGATGCAATTATATCATATGAAAATACCATATACTTGTACAGATTAGGCTTTACCAGTTCAGAAAATGTTTCACTGTGTTTCTTACATTTTGACTATATAGGTACAGCTAAAAAAAAAAAAAAAAAAAAAAATTAGTTTTCTTTACTTTAAGCTGAATCACATCTGAGCTGTACAATATAATAATGACCTTTATCAGAATTGGCTGGTTTTACGTTAGATGTTTTATGTTAGGTTTATGCACTGAGCTCTGAATTTTTTCAGTGCATACAGTTTGATCTGTATAAGTTTTTAGGATATATATATTTCAAGATTTAATGAATTTCTGGAACAGACTACTAAAACAAATAATTTATAGTATATTAAGAATTTTATTGTTTCTTTGCTATCTAAAACTCATATAGAATACTGGTTAGAAGGGATCCAACCTTTCTAGGAAGGAACATGGTTTAGATGAGACAGCCCAGAACCCTATCAAGCTGAGTCTTAAGAATGACCAGACAAAACCAATCCATAGTATAATAATAATAATAGTAGTAATAATAATAATAAAAAAGACACATAAGCATATTAATAGTGTGAGGTTGCAATAATATCCACAAAAGCACATCCATATGCTATGTAAGCATAAGGTGGAATTTCTGTGACTGTTTTAAAAAGTAATGACCTTTTACATGTCTCACTGATACCTGAACAAAACTTGTGTGTGTATGAGAGAAATCTAAAAAAGGGTATTAATGGCTACAGCTACCATGAAATGCAGACTGTAATATGGATAGGAGCTATCTGGTTTATGCTCATTTTGAGGCAAAATAAACATATAAGTTCGGAGGAAGTAATTGATGCCGAAAATAAAGCTAACTCTTCTGAGATTTATTAGATATACTTCACTTAGATTTCCAAGGTAGTGAATTTTTGGAAATTTAACTGCTAGTGGTGGAACAAAACAATGATCAGGAGAGTATCCTTTTCTACTACCTGCCTGGAAAAATTCAACCTTTTCTGCCAGATGTGTATACTAAATCTGTCAATACCTTTATCATCTCTTAACTGAAGTGCTGAGAAAAACTCTCTGTAAAAACATTCCTATTGAGTTTACTCAGAGTCTGAAACTGGTGTTGTATGCACTGTTCTCATGACATCTGTAACAGGTTAAAATGTTTCTTTCACTGCTTTTCTTTCACTCTTTTCAGAAGTTGTCACTTCAGCAACCTTTTGTGTGACTTTCTAACCAAGTTCTATCATGAAGAAGAATTTATTGTTACTGAATATGCAAGTCTATCTGTATTGTCCAGAAAGAAATTTTTTAAGGGCTGTGATAAGTTCACATCTTCAAGAAAAGCAGAAAAGGTTATATTAGGAAGCACTGAGTCTCTGTGCTTGACCTGGGAAGGATAAGCTGTTTGCAGAGATCTGCTGCAGCCAGAGCAGTCTTCCTGACCAAGCTGATGTGGGCTATAGCAACTTTCTGAACTTGCCAACTCTTCTTTTCCACATGCTACTTAATATATACATTTTGCCTTTAAAATACTAATTGAGCTACACCTTTCCTTACCTGAAAGGTTTCTTCTTTGCTCTGAGGTGACCTTATAGCAACTTTCCAATATTTGAAGGGGGCCTACAAGAAAGCTGGGGTAGGGCTTTTTGCATGGGTGTATAGCGCGAGGACAAGGGGAAAATGGTTTCAAATTTGAAGAGGTGAGATTTAGGTTAGCCATTAGGAAGAAATTCTTTAATTTGAGGGTGGTGAGACACTGGCACAGGTTGCCCAAGGAAGTTGTGGCTGCCTCTCCCTGGAAGTGTTCAAGGCCAGGTTGGATGGCGCCTTGAGCAGCCTGGTCTAGTGGGAGACGTCCTTACCCCTGCAGGGGAGTTGGAAATACATGATCTTTAAGGCCCCATCCAGCCATAGTCCCATAGTCACTCCATGATTCTTTGATTCACTTTTTCACAAGTGAAATGTTTATCTACTCTTGTTTTTTGGTTTTGGGTTTTTTTTTTTGTTTTTGTTTCTGTTGTTTTTCTTGTTCTGTTTTGTTTTGTATTTTAAGAATCTAGAGGTAAAAGTTTTCTACAGCATTTTATGATGATTTATTCATTAATATACCACCAGAAAGCATTCTCTGATATGCAGCTTGAGTTTTTCCATTCTTAGTTTAATCCTATTACTACTGTTTAAATCCCTGTTTATCACCCTGCATGATTCTTCCCCTGCCTTCGATTTACACTCCCAAGATATTCAGACTGTTATCAAGTCATCATCCCCCATTTCAGCAAAGAGTAAGCCATGGTATATTATATATATTTTATAATAATAATTCTGTATTCCTCTACATGTCCTACAGTTTTGTGCTAGTTTTTATTGCCCAAAGTGTCTAATTTCTGAGTATATTTTTGGTAATAATAAACCTGAAAACCAGCATAGCTTTCAGGAGGCTGAGAGGATACCTCTTCGGGTACCTCAGGGAGGGTTGGAGCAAGGAGGGAAACAGGCTCTTCTCCTTAGAAAAAT